>NC_039361.1:92893591-93168591 GCF_003573695.1 Papaver somniferum
AAAGAATTCAATTACTTTCAGGTTGCTTTAACGAATCTCCTGGCTAGAAGATACTAGTGCTACGAAATATATTAAGTTTAAGCTTTTCAAAGCTTTTTAGAGTTTTTCAGAGCTCTTTAGATATTTGAGGGCTTTTTAGAGTTTTCAGGGTTTTATAGAGTTTTCAAAGTTGATCTTCACTATTGTAGGTATTTGTTATTATCATTCTTTAACGAATCTCCTAGCTTGTAGATCCCAGTGCTACGGAGTATTATTAAATTTAAGCTTTTTAAAGCTTATAGGAGTCTTCCTGAGCTTTTTAGAATTTCTGAGAGCTCTTTCAGGGCTCTTTAGTGTTTTTAGGAAACATCCAAAGATAATCTTCATTATTGTAGGGAATTTTGTTAGTATCATTCATTATGAAGAATTAATTTACTTTCAGTTGGGTATAACGAAACCCCTGGTTAGTAGATACTAGTGCTACTAAATATAATTAACTTAAAGTTTATTCAGAGTTTTTCAGAGTTTTTCAGAGCTCTTTAGATTTTCCAGAGCTCTTTAGATATTTTATGGCTTTTTAGAGTTTTCAGGGTTTTTTAGTGTTTTCAAGGCTTTTTAGAGAACATTCAAAACTGATCTTCCTATCGTAGGGATTTGTTATTATCATTCTTTAACCAATCTCCTAGCTTGTAGATCCCAGTGCTACGCAGTATTATTAAGTTTAAGCTTTTCAAAGATTTTTGAAGTCTTCCTGAGCTTTCTAAAGTTTCTCAGAGCTCTTTAGCGTTTTTAAGTTTTTTAGGAAATATCCAAAGATAATCTTCATTATTGTAGGGAAATTTTGTTAGTATCATTCTTTATAAAGAATTCAATTACTTTCAGGTTGCTTTAACGAATCTCCTGGCTAGAAGATACTAGTGCTACGAAATATAATTAAGTTAAAGCTTTTTCAAAGCTTTTTAGAGTTTTTCAGAGCTCTTTAGATATTTGAGGGATTTTTAGAGTTTTCAGGGTTTTATAGAGTTTTCAAGGCTTTATAGAGTTTTCAAAGTTGATCTTCACTATTGTAGGTATTTGTTATTATCATTCTTTAACGAATCTCCTAGCTTGTAGATCCCAGTGCTACGGAGTATTATTAAATTTAAGCTTTTTAAAGCTTATAGGAGTCTTCCTGAGCTTTTTAGAATTTCTGAGAGCTCTTTCAGGGCTCTTTAGTGTTTTTAGGAAATATCCAAAGATAATCTTCATTATTGTAGGGAATTTTGTTAGTATCATTCATTATGAAGAATTAATTTACTTTCAGTTGGCTTTAACGAAACCCCTGGTTAGTAGATACTAGTGCTACTAAATATAATTAACTTAAAGCTTTTTCAGAGGTTTTTAGAGTTTTTCAGAGCTCTTTAGATTTTCCAGAGCTCTTTAGATATTTTAGGGCTTTTTAGAGTTTTCAGGGTCTTTTAGAGTTTTCAAGGCTTTTTAGAGAACATTCAAAGCTGATCTTCCCTATTGTAGGGATTTGTTATTATCATTCTTTAACGAATCTCCTAGCTTGTAGATCCCAATGTTACGGAGTATTATTAAATTTAAGCTTTTCAAAGCTTTTTGGAGTCTTCCTGAGCTTTTTAAAGTTTCTCAGAGCTCTTTCAGGGCTCTTTATCGTTTTTAGGTTTATTAGGAAACATCCAAAGATAATCTTCATTATTGTAGGGAAATTTTGTTAGTACAATTCTTTATAAAGAATTAAGTTACTTTCAGTTGGCTTTAACGAATCTCCTGGCTAGAAGATACTAGTGCTACGAAATGTAATTAACTTAAAGCTTTTTCAGAGCTTTTTAGAGTTTTCAAGGCTTTTTAAAGAACATTCAAAGTTGATCGTCACTATTGTAGGGATTTATTATTATCATTCTTTATCGAATCTCCTACCTTGTAGATCCCAGTGCTACGGAGTATTATTAAATTTATGTTTGTCAAAGCTTTTTGGAGTCTTCCTGAGCTTTTTAGAGTTTCTCAGAACTCTTTAGTGGTTTTAAGGTTTTTATGAAACATCCAAAGATAATCTTCATTACTGTAGGGAAATTTTGTTAGTATCATTCTTTATAAAGAATTAAGTTACTTTCAGTTGGCTTTAACGAATCCTCTGGATAGAAGATACTAGTGCTACTTAAGTTAAATCTTTTTCGGAGCTTTTTAAAGTTTTTCAGAGCTCTTTATATTTTTCGAAGCTCTTTAGATATTTGAGGGCTTTTTAGAGTTTTCAGGGTTTTATAGAGTTTTCAAGGCTTTTTAGAGAATATTCAAAGTTGATCTTCACTATTGTAGGGATTTGTTATTATCATTCTTTAACGAATCTCCTAGCTTGTAGATCCTATGCTACGGAGTATTATTAAATTTAAGCTTTTTAAAGCTTATTGGAATCTTCCTGAGCTATTTAGAGTTTCTCAGAGCTCTTTCAGGGCTCTTTAGTGTTTTTAGGAAACATCCAAAGATAATCTTCATTATTGTAGGGAATTTTGTTAGTATCATTCATTATAAAGAATTAATTTACTTTCAGTTGGGTTTAACGAAACCCCTGGTTAGTAGATACTAGTGCTACTAAATATAATTAACTTAAAGTTTATTCAGAGGTTTTTAGAGTTTTTCAGAGCTCTTTAGATTTTCCAGAGCTCTTTAGATATTTTATGGCTTTTTAGAGTTTTCAGGGTTTTTTAGTGTTTTCAAGGCTTTTTAGAGAACATTCAAAACTGATCTTCCTATCGTAGGGATTTGTTATTATCATTCTTTAACCAATCTCCTAGCTTGTAGATCCCAGTGCTACGCAGTATTATTAAGTTTAAGCTTTTCAAAGATTTTTGAAGTCTTCCTGAGCTTTCTAAAGTTTCTCAGAGCTCTTTAGCGTTTTTAAGTTTTTTAGGAAATACCCAAAGATAATCTTCATTATTGTAGGGAAATTTTGTTAGTATCATTATTTATAAGGAATTCAATTACTTTCAGGTTGCTTTAACGAATCTCCTGGCTAGAAGACACTAGTGCTACGAAATATAATTAATTAAAGCTTTTTCAAAGCTTTTTAGAGTTTTTCAGAGCTCTTTAGATATTTGAGGGCTTTTTAGAGTTTTCAGGGTTTTATAGAGTTTTCAAGGCTTTATAGAGTTTTCAAAGTTGATCTTCACTATTGTAGGTATTTGTTATTATCATTCTTTAACGAATCTCCTAGCTTGTAGATCCCAGTGCTACGGAGTATTATTAAATTTAAGCTTTTTAAAGCTTATAAGAGTCTTCCTGAGCTTTTTAGAATTTCTGAGAGCTCTTTCAGGGCTCTTTAGTGTTTTTAGGAAACATCCAAAGATAATCTTCATTATTGTAGGGAATTTTGTTAGTATCATTCATTATGAAGAATTAATTTACTTTCAGTTGGCTTTAACGAAACCCCTGGTTAGTAGATACTAGTGCTACTAAATATAATTAACTTAAAGTTTATTCAGAGGTTTTTAGAGTTTTTCAGAGCTCTTTAGATTTTCCAGAGCTCTTTAGATATTTTATGGCTTTTTAGAGTTTTCAGGGTTTTTTAGAGTTTTCAAGGCTTTTTAGAGAACATTCAAAACTGATCTTCCTATTGTAGGGATTTGTTATTATCATTCTTTAACGAATCTCCTAGCTTGTAGATCCCAGTGCTACGCAGTATTATTAAGTTTAAGATTTTCAAAGATTTTTGAAGTCTTCCTGAGCTTTCTAAAGTTTCTCAGAGCTCTTTAGCGTTTTTAAGTTTTTTAGGAAATATCCAAAGATAATCTTCATTATTGTAGGGAAATTTTGTTAGTATCATTCTTTATAAAGAATTCAATTACTTTCAGGTTGCTTTAACGAATCTCCTGGCTAGAAGACACTAGTGCTACGAAATATAATTAATTAAAGCTTTTTCAAAGCTTTTTAGAGTTTTTCAGAGCTCTTTAGATATTTGAGGGCTTTTTAGAGTTTTCAGGGTTTTATAGAGTTTTCAAGGCTTTATAGAGTTTTCAAAGTTGATCTTCACTATTGTAGGTATTTGTTATTATCATTCTTTAACGAATCTCCTAGCTTGTAGATCCCAGTGCTACGGAGTATTATTAAATTTAAGCTTTTTAAAGCTTATAGGAGTCTTCCTGAGCTTTTTAGAATTTCTGAGAGCTCTTTCAGGGCTCTTTAGTGTTTTTAGGAAACATCCAAAGATAATCTTCATTATTGTAGGGAATTTTGTTAGTATCATTCATTATGAAGAATTAATTTACTTTCAGTTGGCTTTAACGAAACCCCTGGTTAGTAGATACTAGTGCTACTAAATATAATTAACTTAAAGCTTTTTCAGAGTTTTTTAGAGTTTTTCAGAGCTCTTTAGATTTTCCAGAGCTCTTTAGATATTTTAGGGCTTTTTAGAGTTTTCAGGGTCTTTTAAAGTTTTCAAGGCTTTTTAGAGAACATTCAAAGCTGATCTTCCCTATTGTAGGGATTTGTTATTATCATTCTTTAACGAATCTCCTAGCTTGTAGATCCCAATGTTACGGAGTATTATTAAATTTAAGCTTTTCAAAGCTTTTTGGAGTCTTCCTGAGCTTTTTAAAGTTTCTCAGAGCTCTTTCAGGGCTCTTTATCGTTTTTAGGTTTATTAGGAAACATCCAAAGATAATCTTCATTATTGTAGGGAAATTTTGTTAGTATAATTCTTTATAAAGAATTAAGTTACTTTCAGTTGGCTTTAACGAATCTCCTGGCTAGAAGATACTAGTGCTACGAAATGTAATTAACTTAAAGCTTTTTCAGAGCTTTTTAGAGTTTTCAAGGCTTTTTAAAGAACATTCAAAGTTGATCGTCACTATAGTAGCGATTTATTATTATCATTCTTTATCGAATCTCCTACCTTGTAGATCCCAGTGCTACGGAGTATTATTAAATTTATGTTTGTCAAAGCTTTTTGGAGTCTTCCTGAGCTTTTTAGAGTTTCTCAGAACTCTTTAGTGGTTTTAAGGTTTTTATGAAACATCCAAAGATAATCTTCATTACTGTAGGGAAATTTTGTTAGTATCATTCTTTATAAAGAATTAAGTTACTTTCAGTTGGCTTTAACGAATCCTCTGGATAGAAGATACTAGTGCTACTTAAGTTAAATCTTTTTCGGAGCGTTTTAAAGTTTTTCAGAGCTCTTTATATTTTTCGAAGCTCTTTAGATATTTGAGGGCTTTTTAGAGTTTTCAGGTTTTTATAGAGTTTTCAAGGCTTTTTAGAGAATATTCAAAGTTGATCTTCACTATTGTAGGGATTTGTTATTATCATTCTTTAACGAATCTCCTAGCTTGTAGATCCTATGCTACGGAGTATTATTAAATTTAAGCTTTTTAAAGCTTATTGGAATCTTCCTGAGCTTTTTAGAGTTTCTCAGAGCTCTTTCAGGGCTCTTTAGTGTTTTTAGGAAACATCCAAAGATAATCTTCATTATTGTAGGGAATTTTGTTAGTATCATTCATTATAAAGAATTAATTTACTTTCAGTTGGGTTTAACGAAACCCCTGGTTAGTAGATACTAGTGCTACTAAATATAATTAACTTAAAGTTTATTCAGAGGTTTTTAGAGTTTTTCAGAGCTCTTTAGATTTTCCAGAGCTCTTTAGATATTTTATGGCTTTTTAGAGTTTTCAGGGTTTTTTAGTGTTTTCAAGGCTTTTTAGAGAACATTCAAAACTGATCTTCCTATTGTAGGGATTTGTTATTATCATTCTTTAATGAATCTCCTAGCTTGTAGATCCCAGTGCTACGCAGTATTATTAAGTTTAAGCTTTTCAAAGATTTTTGAAGTCTTCATGAGCTTTCTAAAGTTTCTCAGAGCTCTTTAGCGTTTTTAAGTTTTTTAGGAAATATCCAAAGATAATCTTCATTATTGTAGGGAAATTTTGTTAGTATCATTCTTTATAAAGAATTCAATTACTTTCAGGTTGCTTTAACGAATCTCCTGGCTAGAAGATACTAGTGCTATGAAATATAATTAAGTTAAAGCTTTTTCAAAGCTTTTTAGAGTTTTTCAGAGCTCTTTAGATATTTGAGGGCTTTTTAGAGTTTTCAGGGTTTTATAGAGTTTTCAAAGTTGATCTTCACTATTGTAGGTATTTGTTATTATCATTCTTTAACGAATCTCCTAGCTTGTAGATCCCAGTGCTACGGAGTATTATTAAATTTAAGCTTTTTAAAGCTTATAGGAGTCTTCCTGAGCTTTTTAGAATTTCTGAGAGCTCTTTCAGGGCTCTTTAGTGTTTTTAGGAAACATCCAAAGATAATCTTCATTATTGTAGGGAATTTTGTTAGTATCATTCATTATGAAGAATTAATTTACTTTCAGTTGGCATTAACGAAACCCCTGGTTAGTAGATACTAGTGCTACTAAATATAATTAACTTAATGCTTTTTCAGAGGTTTTTAGAGTTTTTCAGAGCTCTTTAGATTTTCTAGAGCTCTTTAGATATTTTAGGGCTTTTTAGAGTTTTCAGGGTCTTTTAGAGTTTTCAAGGCTTTTTAAAGAACATTCAAAGGTGATCTTCCCTATTGTAGGGATTTGTTATTATCATTCTTTAACGAATCTCCTAGCTTGTAGATCCCAATGTTACGGAGTATTATTAAATTTAAGCTTTTCAAAGCTTTTTGGAGTCTTCCTGAGCTTTTTAAAGTTTATCAGAGCTCTTTCAGGGCTCTTTATCGTTTTTAGGTTTATTAGGAAACATCCAAAGATAATCTTCATTATTGTAGGGAAATTTTGTTAGTACAATTCTTTATAAAGAATTAAGTTACTTTCAGTTGGCTTTAACGTATCTCCTGGCTAGAAGATACTAGTGCTACAAAATGTAATTAACTTAAAGCTTTTTCAGAGCTTTTTAGAGTTTTCAAGGATTTTTAAAGAACATTCAAAGTTGATCGTCACTATTGTAGGGATTTATTATTATCATTCTTTATCGAATCTCCTACCTTGTAGATCCCAGTGCTACGGAGTATTATTAAATTTATGTTTGTCAAAGCTTTTTGGAGTCTTCCTGAGCTTTTAGAGTTTCTCAGAACTCTTAGTGGTTTTAAGGTTTTATGAAACATCCAAAGATAATTCATTACTGTAGGGAAATTTTGTTAGTATCATTCTTTATAAAGAATTAAGTTACTTTCAGTTGGCTTTAACAATCCTTGGATAGAAGATACAGTGCTACTTAAGTTAAATCTTTTTCGGAGCTTTTTAAAGTTTTTCAGAGCTCTTATATTTTCGAATCTCTCTAGATATTTGAGGGCTTTTTAGAGTTTTCAGGGTTTTATAGAGTTTTCAAGGCTTTTTAGAGAATATTCAAAGTTGATCTTCACTATTGTAGGGATTTGTTATTATCATTCTTTAACGAATCTCCTAGCTTGTAGATCCTATGCTACGGAGTATTATTAAATTTAAGCTTTTTAAAGCTTATTGGAATCTTCCGGAGCTTTTAGAGTTTCTCAGAGCTCTTTCAGGGCTTTAGTGTTTTTAGGAAACATCCAAAGATAATCTTCGTTATTGTAGGGAATTTTGTTAGTATCATTCATTATAAAGAATTAATTTACTTTCAGTTGGGTTTAACGAAACCCCTGGTTAGTAGATACTAGTGCTACTAAATATAATTAACTTAAAGTTTATTCAGAGGTTTTTAGAGTTTTTCAGAGCTCTTTAGATTTTCCAGAGCTCTTTAGATATTTATGGCTTTTTAGAGTTTTCAGGGTTTTTTAGAGTTTTCAAGGCTTTTTAGAGAACATTCAAAACTGATCTTCCTATTGTAGGGATTTGTTATTATCATTCTTTAACGAATCTCCTAGCTTGTAGATCCCAGTGCTACGCAGTATTATTAAGTTAAGATTTTCAAAGATTTTGAGTCTTCCTGAGCTTTCTAAAGTTTCTCAGAGCTCTTTAGCGTTTTAAGTTTTTTAGGAAATATCCAAAGATAATCTTCATTATTGTAGGGAAATTTGTAGTATCATTCTTTATAAAGAATTCAATTACTTTCAGGTTGCTTTAACGAATCTCCTGGCTAGAAGACACTAGTGCTACGAAAATAATTAATTAAAGCTTTTTCAAAGCTTTTTAGAGTTTTCAGAGCTCTTTAGATATTTGAGGGCTTTTTAGAGTTTTCAGGGTTTTATAGAGTTTTCAAGGCTTTATAGAGTTTTCAAAGTTGATCTTCACTATTGTAGGTATTTGTTATTATCATTCTTTAACGAATCTCCTAGCTTGTAGATCCCAGTGCTACGGAGTATTATTAAATTTAAGCTTTTTAAAGCTTATAGGAGTCTTCCTGAGCTTTTTAGAATTTCTGAGACCTCTTTCAGGGCTCTTTAGTGTTTTTAGGAAACATCCAAAGATAATCTTCATTATTGTAGGGAATTTTGTTAGTATCATTCATTATGAAGAATTAATTTACTTTCAGTTGGCTTTAACGAAACCCCTGGTTAGTAGATACTAGTGCTACTAAATATAATTAACTTAAAGCTTTTTCAGAGGTTTTTAGAGTTTTTCAGAGCTCTTTAGATTTTCCAGAGCTCTTTAGATATTTTAGGGCTTTTTAGAGTTTTCAGGGTCTTTTAGAGTTTTCAAGGCTTTTTAGAGAACATTCAAAGCTGATCTTCCCTATTGTAGGGATTTGTTATTATCATTCTTTAACGAATCTCCTAGCTTGTAGATCCCAATGTTACCGAGTATTATTAAATTTAAGTTTTTCAAAGCTTTTTGGAGTCTTCCTGAGCTTTTTAAAGTTTCTCAGAGCTCATTCAGGGCTCTTTATCGTTTTTAGGTTTATTAGGAAACATCCAAAGATAATCTTCATTATTGTAGGAAAATTTTGTTAGTACAATTCTTTATAAAGTATTAAGTTACTTTCAATTGGCTTTAACGAATCTCCTGGCTAGAAGATACTAGTGGTACGAAATATAATTAACTTAAAGCTTTTGGAGAGCTTTTTAGAGTTATCAGGGATTTTTAGAGTTTTCAAGGCTTTTTAAAGAACATTCAAAGTTGATCGTCACTATTGTAGGGATTTATTATTATCATTCTTTATCGAATCTCCTAGCTTGTAGATCCTAGTGCTACGGAGTATTATTAAATTTATGTTTGTCAAAGCTTTATGGAGTTTCCTGAGCTTTTTAGAGTTTCTCAGAACTCTTTAGTGGTTTTAGGGTTTTCATGAAACATCCAAAGATAATCTTCATTATTGTAGGGAATTTTGTTTGTATTATTCATTATAAAGAATTAAGTTACTTCCAGTTGGCTTTAACGAATCCCCTGGCTAGAAGATACTAGTGCTACGAAATATAATTAACTTAAAGCTTTTTGAGAGCTTTTTAGATTTTTTCAGAGCTCTTTAGATTTTTCGGAGCTCTTTAGATATTTGAGGGCTTTTTAGAGTTTTCAGGGTTTTATAGAGTTTTCAAGGCTTTATAGAGTTTTCAAAGTTGATCTTCACTATTGTAGGTATATGTTATTATAATTCTTTAACGAATCTCCTAGCTTGTAGATCCCAGTGCTACGGAGTATTATTAAATTTAAGCTTTTTAAAGCTTATATGAGTCTTCCTGAGTTTTTTAGAATTTCTCAGAGCTCTTTTAGGGCTCTTTAGTGTTTTTAGGAAACATCCACAGATAATCTTCATTATTGTAGGGAATTTTGTTAGTATCATTCATTATGAAGAATTAATTTACTTTCAGTTGGCTTTAACGAAACCCCTGGATAGTAGATACTAGTGCTACTAAATATAATTAACTTAAAGCTTTTTCAGAGGTTTTTTGAGTTTTTCAGAGCTCTTTAGATTTTCCAGAGCTTTTTAGATATTTTAGGGCTTTTTAGAGTTTTCAGGGTCTTTTAGAGTTTTCAAGGCATTCTAGAGAACATTCAAAGCTGATCTTCCCTATTGTAGGGATTTGTTATTATCATTCTTTAACGAATATCCTAGCTTGTAGATCCCAATGTTACGGAGTATTATTAAATATAAGCTTTTCAAAGCTTTTTGGAGTCTTCCTGAGCTTTTTAAAGTTTCTCAGAGCTCTTTCAGGGCCCTTTATCGTTTTTAGGTTTATTAGGAAACATCCAAAGATAATCTTCATTATTGTAGGGAAATGTTGTTAGTACAATTATTTATAAAGAATTAAGTTACCTTCAGTTGGCTTTAACGAATCTCCTGGCTAGAAGATACTAGTGCTACGAAATATAATTAACTTAAAGTTTTTTCAGAGCTTTTTAGAGTTTTCAGGGATTTTTAGAGTTTTCAAGGCTTTTTAAAGAACATTCAAAGTTGATCGTCACTATTGTAG
The DNA here is from genome assembly GCF_003573695.1 of Papaver somniferum. Taxonomy (NCBI): domain Eukaryota; kingdom Viridiplantae; phylum Streptophyta; class Magnoliopsida; order Ranunculales; family Papaveraceae; genus Papaver; species Papaver somniferum. The sequence continues at coordinate 92,903,894 of NC_039361.1, forward strand.
GGATTTATTATTATCATTCTTTATCGAATCTCCTAGCTTGTAGATCCCAATGCTACGGAGTATTATTAAATTTATGTTTGTCAAAGCTTTTTGGAGCCTTCCTGAGCTTTTTAGAGTTTCTCAGAACTCTTTAGTGGTTTTAGGGTTTTTATGAAACATCCAAAGATAATCTTCATTATTGTAGGGAATTTTGTTTGTATCATTCATTATAAAGAATTAAGTTACTTCCAGTTGGCTTTAACGAATCCCCTGGCAAGAAGATACTAGTGCTACGAAATATAATTACCTTAAAGCTTTTTCAGAGCTTTTTAGAGTTTTTCAGAGCTCTTTAGATTTTTCTCAGAGCTCTTTAGATATTTGAGGGCTTTTTAGGGTTTTCTAGAGTTTTCAAGGTTTTTTAGAGAACATTCAAAGTTGATCTTCACTATTGTAGGGATTTATTATTATCATTCTTTAACGAATTTCCTAGCTTGTAATCCCAGTGCTACGGAGTATTATTAAATTTAAGCTTTTTAAAGCTTATTGGAGTCTTCCTGAGCTTTTTAGAGTTTCTCAGAGCTCTTTCAGGGTTCTTTAGTGTTTTTAGGAAACATCCAAAGATAATCTTCATCATTGTAGGGAATTTTGTTAGTATTATTCATTATAAAGAATTAATTTACTTTCAGTTGGCTTTAACGAATCCCCTGGTTAGTAGATACTAGTGCTACTAAATATAATTAACTTAAAGCTTTTTCAGAGCTTTTTAGAGTTTTTCAGAGCTCTTTAGATATTTTAGGGCTTTTTAGAGTTTCTCATAGCTCTTTCAGGGCTCTTTAATGTTTTTAGGAAACATCCAAAGATAATCTTCATTATTGTAGGGAAATTTTGTTAGTACAATTCTTTATACAGAATTAAGTTACTTTCAGTTGGCTTTAACGAATCTCCTGGCTAGAAGATACTAGTGCTACGAAATGTAATTAACTTAAAGCTTTTTCAGAGCTTTTTAGAGTTTTCAAGGCTTTTTAAAGAACATTCAAAGTTGATCGTCACTATTGTAGGGATTTATTATTATCATTCTTTATCGAATCTCCTAGCTTGTAGATCCCAGTGCTACGGAGTATTATTAAATTTATGTTTGTCAAAGCTTTTTGGAGTCTTCCTGAGCTTTTTAGAGTTTCTCAGAACTCTTTAGTGGTTTTTAGGTTTTTATGAAACATCCAAAGATAATCTTCATTACTGTAGGGAAATTTTGTTAGTATCATTCTTTATAAAGAATTAAGTTACTTTCAGTTGGCTTTAACGAATCCTCTGGCTAGAAGATACTAGTGCTACTTAAGTTAAATCTTTTCCGGAGCTTTTTAAAGTTTTTCAGAGCTCTTTATATTTTTCGAAGCTCTTTAGATATTTGAGGGCTTTTTAGAGTTTTCAGGGTTTTATAGAGTTTTCAAGGCTTTTTAGAGAATATTCAAAGTTGATCTTCACTATTGTAGGGATTTGTTATTATCATTCTTTAACGAATCTCCTAGCTTGTAGTTCCTATGCTACGGAGTATTATTAAATTTAAGCTTTTTAAAGCTTATTGGAATCTTCCTGAGCTTTTTAGAGTTTCTCAGAGCTCTTTCAGGGCTCTTTAGTGTTTTTAGGAAACATCCAAAGATAATCTTCATTATTGTAGGGAATTTTGTTAGTATCATTCATTATAAAGAATTAATTTACTTTCAGTTGGGTTTAACGAAACCCCTGGTTAGTAGATACTAGTGCTACTAAATATAATTAACTTAAAGTTTATTCAGAGGTTTTTAGAGTTTTTCAGAGCTCTTTAGATTTTCCAGAGCTCTTTAGATATTTTATGGCTTTTTAGAGTTTTCAGGGTTTTTTAGAGTTTTCAAGGCTTTTTAGAGAACATTCAAAACTGATCTTCCAATTGTAGGGATTTGTTATTATCATTCTTTAACGAATCTCCTAGCTTGTAGATCCCAGTGCTACGCAGTATTATTAAATTTAAGCTTTTTAAAGATTTTTGAAGTCTTCCTGAGCTTTCTAAAGTTTCTCAGAGCTCTTTAGCGTTTTTAAGTTTTTTAGGAAATATCCAAAGATAATCTTCATTATTGTAGGGAAATTTTGTTAGTATCATTCATAAAGAATTCAATTACTTTCAGGTTGCTTAACGAATCTCCTGGCTAGAAGATACTAGTGCTACGAAATATAATTAAGTTAAAGCTTTTTCAAGCTTTTTAGAGTTTTTCAGAGCTCTTTAGATATTTGAGGGCTTTTAGAGTTTTCAGGGTTTTATAGAGTTTTCAAGGCTTTATAGAGTTTTCAAAGTTGATCTTCACTATTGTAGGTATTTGTTATTATCATTCTTTAACGAATCTCCTAGCTTGTAGATCCCAGTGCTACGGAGTATTATTAAATTTAAGCTTTTTTAAAGCTTATAGGAGTCTTCCTGAGCTTTTTAGAATTTCTGAGAGCTCTTTCAGGGCTCTTAGTGTTTTTAGGAAACATCCAAAGATAATCTTCATTATTGTAGGGAATTTTGTAGTATCATTCATTATGAAGAATTAATTTACTTTCAGTTGGCTTTAACGAAACCCCTGGTTAGTAGATACTAGTGCTACTAAATATAATTAACTTAAGCTTTTTCAGAGGTTTTTAGAGTTTTTCAGAGCTCTTTAGATTTTCTAGAGCTCTTTAGATATTTAGGGCTTTTTAGAGTTTTCAGGGTCTTTTAGAGTTTCAAGGCTTTTAAAGAACATTCAAAGGTGATCTTCCCTATTGTAGGGATTTGTTATTATCATTCTTTAACGAATCTCCTAGCTTGTAGATCCCAATGTTACGGAGTATTATTAAATTTAAGCTTTCAAAGCTTTTTGGAGTCTTCCTGAGCTTTTTAAAGTTTCTCAGAGCTCTTTCAGGGCTCTTTATCGTTTTTAGGTTTATTAGGAAACATCCAAAGATAATCTTCATTATTGTAGGGAAATTTTGTTAGTACAATTCTTTATAAAGAATTAAGTTACTTTCAGTTGGCTTTAACGTATCTCCTGGCTAGAAGATACTAGTGCTACAAAATGTAATTAACTTAAAGCTTTTTCAGAGCTTTTTAGAGTTTTCAAGGCTTTTTAAAGAACATTCAAAGTTGATCGTCACTATTGTAGGGATTTATTATTATCATTCTTTATCGAATCTCCTACCTTGTAGATCCCAGTGCTACGGAGTATTATTAAATTTATGTTTGTCAAAGCTTTTTGGAGTCTTCCTGAGCTTTTTAGAGTTTCTCAGAACTCTTTAGTGGTTTTAAGGTTTTTATGAAACATCCAAAGATAATCTTCATTACTGTAGGGAAATTTTGTTAGTATCATTCTTTATAAAGAATTAAGTTACTTTCAGTTGGCTTTAACAAATCCTCTGGATAGAAGATACAGTGCTACTTAAGTTAAATCTTTTTCGGAGCTTTTTAAAGTTTTTCAGAGCTCTTTATATTTTTCGAATCTCTCTAGATATTTGAGGGCTTTTTAGAGTTTTCAGGGTTTTATAGAGTTTTCAAGGCTTTTTAGAGAATATTCAAAGTTGATCTTCACTATTGTAGGGATTTGTTATTATCATTCTTTAACGAATCTCCTAGCTTGTAGATCCTATGCTACGGAGTATTATTAAATTTAAGCTTTTTAAAGCTTATTGGAATCTTCCTGAGCTTTTTAGAGTTTCTCAGAGCTCTTTCAGGGCTCTTTAGTGTTTTTAGGAAACATCCAAAGATAATCTTCGTTATTGTAGGGAATTTTGTTAGTATCATTCATTATAAAGAATTAATTTACTTTCAGTTGGGTTTAACGAAACCCCTGGTTAGTAGATACTAGTGCTACTAAATATAATTAACTTAAAGTTTATTCAGAGGTTTTTAGAGTTTTTCAGAGCTCTTAGATATTTATGGCTTTTAGAGTTTTCAGGGTTTTTTAGAGTTTTCAAGGCTTTTTAGAAACATTCAAAATGATCTTCCAATTGTAGGGATTGTTATTATCATCTTAACGAATCTCCTAGCTTGTAGATCCCAGTGCTACGCAGTATTATTAAATTAAGCTTTTAAAGATTTTTGAAGTCTTCCTGAGCTTTCTAAAGTTCTCAGAGCTCTTTAGCGTTTTTAAGTTTTTTAGGAAATATCCAAAGATAATCTTCATTATGTAGGGAAATTTTGTTAGTATCATTCATTATAAAGAATTCAATTACTTTCAGGTTGCTAACGAATCTCCTGGCTAGAAGATACTAGTGCTACGAAATATAATTAAGTTAAAGCTTTTTCAAAGCTTTTTAGAGTTTTTCAGAGCTCTTTAGATATTGAGGGCTTTTTAGAGTTTCAGGGTTTTATAGAGTTTTCAAAGTTGATCTTCACTATTGTAGGTATTTGTTATTATCATTCTTTAACGAATCTCCTAGCTTGTAGATCCCAGTCCTACGGAATATATATTAAATTTAGCTTTTTAAAGCTTATAGGAGTCTCCTGAGCTTTTAGAATTTCTGAGAGCTCTTTTAGGGCCTTTAGTGTTTTAGGAAACATCCAAAGATAATCTCATTATTGTAGGGAATTTTGTTAGTATCATTCATTATGAAGAATTAATTTACTTTCAGTTGCTTTAACGAAACCCTGGTTAGTAGATACTAGTGCTACTAAATATAATTAACTTAAAGCTTTTCAGAGGTTTTTAGAGTTTTTCAGAGCTCTTTAGATTTCCAGAGCTTTTTAGATATTTAGGGCTTTTTAGAGTTTCAGGGTTCTTTTAGAGTTTTCAAGGCTTTTTAGAGAACATTCAAAGCTGATCTTCCCTATTGTAGGGATTTGTTATTATCATTCTTTAACGAATCTCCTAGCTTGTAGATCCCAATGTTAGAGTATTATTAAATTTAAGTTTTTCAAAGCTTTTGGAGTCTTCCTGAGCTTTTTAAAGTTTCTCAGAGCTCATTCAGGGCTCTTTATCGTTTTTAGGTTTATTAGGAAACATCCAAAGATAATCTTCATTATTGTAGGAAAATTTTGTTAGTACAATTCTTTATAAAGTATTAAGTTACTTTCAATTGGCTTTACGAATCTCCTGGCTAGAAGATACTAGTGGTACGAAATATAATAACTTAAAGCTTTTGGAGAGCTTTTTAGAGTTATCAGGGATTTTTAGAGTTTTCAAGGCTTTTTAAAGAACATTCAAAGTTGATCGTCACTATTGTAGGGATTTAATTATCATTCTTTATCGAATCTCCTAGCTTGTAGATCCTAGTGCTACGGGAGTAGTATTATTAAATTTATGTTGTCAAAGCTTTATGGAGTTTCCTGAGCTTTTTAGAGTTTCTCAGAACTCTTTAGTGGTTTTAGGGTTTTCATGAAACATCCAAAGATAATCTTCATTATTGTAGGGATTTTGTTTGTATTATCATATAAGAATTAAGTTACTTCCAGTTGGCTTTAACGAATCCCCTGGCTAGAAGATACTAGTGCTACGAAATATAAGTAACTTAAAGCTTTTTGAGAGCTTTTTAGATTTTCAGGAGCTCTTTAGATTTTTCGGAGCTCTTAGATATTGAGGGCTTTTTAGAGTTTTCAGGGTTTTATAGAGTTTTCAGGCTTTATAGAGTTTCAAAGTTGATCTTCACTATTGTAGGTATATGTTATTATAATTCTTTAACGAATCTCCTAGCTTGTAGATCCCAGTGCTACGGAGTATTATTAAATTTAAGCTTTTTAAAGCTTATATGAGTCTTCCTGAGTTTTTTAGAATTTCTCAGAGCTCTTTTAGGGCTCTTTAGTGTTTTTAGGAAACATCCACAGATAATCTTCATTATTGTAGGGAATTTTGTTAGTATCATTCATTATGAAGAATTAATTTACTTTCAGTTGGCTTTAACGAAACCCCTGGATAGTAGATACTAGTGCTACTAAATATAATTAACTTAAAGCTTTTTCAGAGGTTTTTTGAGTTTTTCAGAGCTCTTTAGATTTTCCAGAGCTTTTTAGATATTTTAGGGCTTTTTAGAGTTTTCAGGGTCTTTTAGAGTTTTCAAGGCATTCTAGAGAACATTCAAAGCTGATCTTCCCTATTGTAGGGATTTGTTATTATCATTCTTTAACGAATATCCTAGCTTGTAGATCCCAATGTTACGGAGTATTATTAAATATAAGCTTTTCAAAGCTTTTTGGAGTCTTCCTGAGCTTTTTAAAGTTTCTCAGAGCTCTTTCAGGGCCCTTTATCGTTTTTAGGTTTATTAGGAAACATCCAAAGATAATCTTCATTATTGTAGGGAAATGTTGTTAGTACAATTATTTATAAAGAATTAAGTTACCTTCAGTTGGCTTTAACGAATCTCCTGGCTAGAAGATACTAGTGCTACGAAATATAATTAACTTAAAGTTTTTTCAGAGCTTTTTAGAGTTTTCAGGGATTTTTAGAGTTTTCAAGGCTTTTTAAAGAACATTCAAAGTTGATCGTCACTATTGTAGGGATTTATTATTATCATTCTTTATCGAATCTCCTAGCTTGTAGATCCCAATGCTACGGAGTATTATTAAATTTATGTTTGTCAAAGCTTTTTGGAGCCTTCCTGAGCTTTTTAGAGTTTCTCAGAACTCTTTAGTGGTTTTAGGGTTTTTATGAAACATCCAAAGATAATCTTCATTATTGTAGGGAATTTTGTTTGTATCATTCATTATAAAGAATTAAGTTACTTCCAGTTGGCTTTAACGAATCCCCTGGCAAGAAGATACTAGTGCTACGAAATATAATTAACTTAAAGCTTTTTCAGAGCTTTTTAGAGTTTTTCAGAGCTCTTTAGATTTTTCAGAGCTCTTTAGATATTTGAGGGCTTTTTAGGGTTTTCTAGAGTTTTCAAGGTTTTTTAGAGAACATTCAAAGTTGATCTTCACTATTGTAGGGATTTATTATTCTCATTCTTTAACGAATTTCCTAGCTTGTAATCCCAGTGCTACGGAGTATTATTAAATTTAAGCTTTTTAAAGCTTATTGGAGTCTCCTGAGCTTTTAGAGTTTCTCAGAGCTCTTTCAGGGTTCTTTAGTGTTTTAGGAAACATCCAAAGATAATCTTCATCATTGTAGGGAATTTTGTTAGTATTATTCATTATAAAGAATTAATTTACTTTCAGTTGGCTTAACGAATCCCCTGGTTAGTAGATACTAGTGCTACTAAATATAATTAACTTAAAGCTTTTTCAGAGCTTTTAGAGTTTTTCAGAGCTCTTTAGATATTTTAGGGCTTTTTAGAGTTTCTCATAGCTCTTCAGGGCTCTTAATTTTAGGAAACATCCAAGATAATCTTCATTATTGTAGGGAAATTTGTTAGTACAATTCTTTATACAGAATTAAGTTACTTTCAGTTGGCTTTAACGAATCTCCTGGCTAGAATACTAGTGCTACGAAATGTAATTAACTTAAAGCTTTTTCAGAGCTTTTTAGAGTTTTCAAGGCTTTTTAAAGAACATTCAAAGTTGATCGTCACTATTGTAGGGATTTATTATTATCATTCTTTATCGAATCTCCTAGCTTGTAGATCCCAGTGCTACGGAGTATTATTAAATTTATGTTTGTCAAAGCTTTTGGAGTCTTCCTGAGCTTTTTAGAGTTTCTCAGAACTCTTTAGTGGTTTTAGGTTTTTATGAAACATCCAAAGATAATCTTCATTACTGTAGGGAAATTTTGTTAGTATCATTCTTTATAAAGAATTAAGTTACTTTCAGTTGGCTTTAACGAATCCTCTGGCTAGAAGATACTAGTGCTACTTAAGTTAAATCTTTTCCGGAGCTTTTTAAAGTTTTTCAGAGCTCTTTATATTTTTCGAAGCTCTTTAGATATTTGAGGGCTTTTTAGAGTTTTCAGGGTTTTATAGAGTTTTCAAGGCTTTTTAGAGAATATTCAAAGTTGATCTTCACTATTGTAGGGATTTGTTATTATCATTCTTTAACGAATCTCCTAGCTTGTAGTTCCTATGCTACGGAGTATTATTAAATTTAAGCTTTTTAAAGCTTATTGGAATCTTCCTGAGCTTTTTAGAGTTTCTCAGAGCTCTTTCAGGGCTCTTTAGTGTTTTTAGGAAACATCCAAAGATAATCTTCATTATTGTAGGGAATTTTGTTAGTATCATTCATTATAAAGAATTAATTTACTTTCAGTTGGGTTTAACGAAACCCCTGGTTAGTAGATACTAGTGCTACTAAATATAATTAACTTAAAGTTTATTCAGAGGTTTTTAGAGTTTTTCAGAGCTCTTTAGATTTTCCAGAGCTCTTTAGATATTTTATGGCTTTTTAGAGTTTTCAGGGTTTTTTAGAGTTTTCAAGGCTTTTTAGAGAACATTCAAAACTGATCTTCCAATTGTAGGGATTTGTTATATCATTCTTTAACGAATCTCCTAGCTTGTAGATCCCAGTGCTACGCAGTAGTATTAAATTTAAGCTTTTTAAAGATTTTTGAAGTCTTCCTGAGCTTTCTAAAGTTTCTCAGAGCTCTTTAGCGTTTTTAAGTTTTTTAGGAAATATCCAAAGATAATCTCATTATTGTAGGGAAATTTTGTTAGTATCATTCATTATAAAGAATTCAATTACTTTCAGGTTGCTTTAACGAATCTCTGGCTAGAAGATACTAGTGCTACGAAATATAATTAAGTTAAAGCTTTTTCAAAGCTTTTTAGAGTTTTTCAGAGCTCTTTAGATATTTGAGGGCTTTTTAGAGTTTTCAGGTTTTATAGAGTTTCAAAGTTGATCTTCACTATTGTAGGTATTTGTTATTATCATTCTTTAACGAATCTCCTAGCTTGTAGATCCCAGTCTACGGAATATTATTAAATTTAAGCTTTTTAAAGCTTATAGAGTCTTCCTGAGCTTTTTAGAATTTCTGAGAGCTCTTTCAGGGCTCTTTAGTGTTTTTAGGAAACATCCAAAGATAATCTTCATTATTGTAGGGAATTTGTTAGTATCATTCATTATGAAAATTAATTTACTTTCAGTTGGCTTTAACGAAACCCCTGGTTAGTAGATACTAGTGCTACTAAATATAATTAACTTAAAGCTTTTTCAGAGGTTTTTAGAGTTTTTCAGAGCTCTTTAGATTTCTAGAGCTTTTAGATATTTAGGCTTTTTAGAGTTTTCAGGGTCTTTTAGAGTTTTCAAGGCTTTTTAAGAACATTCAAAGGATCTTCCCTATTGTAGGGATTTGTTATTATCATTCTTTAACGAATCTCCTAGCTTGTAGATCCCAATGTTACCGAGTATATTAAAATTTAAGTTTTCAAAGCTTTTTGGAGTCTTCCTGAGCTTTTTAAAGTTCTCAGAGCTCTTCAGGGCTCTTTATCGTTTTTAGGTTTATTAGGAAACATCCAAAGATAATCTTCATTATTGTAGGAAATTTTGTTAGTACAATTCTTTATAAAGAATTAAGTTACTTCAGTTGGCTTTAACGATCTCCTGGCTAGAAGATACTAGTGAAAAATATAATTAACTTAAAGCTTTTGGAGAGCTTTTTAGAGTTATCAGGGATTTTAGAGTTTTCAAGGCTTTTTAAAGAACATTCAAAGTTGATCGTCACTATTGTAGGGATTTATTATCATTCTTTATCGAATCTCCTAGCTTGTAGATCCTAGTGCTACGGAGTATTATTAAATTTATGTTTGTCAAAGCTTTTTGGAGTTTCCTGAGCTTTTTAGAGTTTTCTCAGAACTCTTTAGTGGTTTTAGGGTTTTTATGAAACATCCAAAGATAATCTTCATTATTGTAGGGAATTTTGTTTGTATCATTCTTATAAAGAATTAAGTTACTTTCCAGTTGGCTTAACGAATCCCTGGCTAGAAGATACTAGTGCTACGAAATATAATTAACTTAAAGCTTTTTGAGAGCTTTTTAGATTTTTCAGAGCTCTTTAGATTTTTCGGAGCTCTTTAGATATTTGAGGGCTTTTTAGAGTTTTCAGGGTTTTATAGAGTTTTCAAGGCTTTATAGAGTTCAAAGTTGATCTTCACTATTGTAGGTATTTTTATTATAATTCTTAACGAATCTCCTAGCTTGTAGATCCCAGTGCTACGGAGTATTATTAAATTTAAGCTTTTTAAAGCTTATTGAGTCTTCCTGAGTTTTTGAATTTCTCAGAGCTCTTTAGGGCTCTTTAGTGTTTTTAGGAAAACATCCAATAATCTTCATTATTGTAGGGAATTTTGTTAGTATCATTCATTATAAGAATTAATTTACTTTCAGTTGGCTTTAACGAAACCCCTGGATTAGTAGATACTAGTGCTACTAAATATAATTAACTTAAAGCTTTTTCAGAGGTTTTTTGAGTTTTCAGAGCTCTTTAGATTTTCCAGAGCTTTTTAGATATTTTAGGCTTTTTAGAGTTTTCAGGGTCTTTTAGAGTTTTCAAGGCTTTTAGAACATTCAAAAACTGATCTTCCTATTGTAGGGATTGTTATTATCATTCTTTAACGAATATCCTAGCTTGTAGATCCCAGTGTTACGGAGTATTATTAAATAAGCTTTTCAAAGCTTTTGAGTCTTCCTGAGCTTTTAAAGTTTCTCAGAGCTCTTTCAGGGCTTTGTTTTTATCGTTTTAGGTTAAGGAAATCCAAAGATAATCTTCATTATTGTAGGGAAATTTGTTAGTTCATTATTATAAGAATTAAGTTACTTCAGTTGGCTTTAACGAATCTCCTGGCTAGAAGATACTAGTGCTACGAAATATAATTAACTTAAAGTTTTTTCAGCTTTTTAGAGTTTTCAGGGATTTTTAGAGTTTTCAAGGCTTTTTAAAGAAACATTCAAAGTTGATCGTCACTATTGTAGGGATTTATTATTATCATTCTTTATCGAATCTCCTAGCTTGTAGATCCCAGTGCTACGGAGTATTATTAAATTTATGTTTTTCAAAGCTTTTGGAGCCTTCCTGAGCTTTTTAGAGTTTCTCAGAACTCTTTAGGGTTTTAGGTTTTTATGAAACATCCAAAGATAATCTTCATTATTGTAGGGAATTTTGTTTGTATCATTCATTAAAGAATTAAGTTCTTCCAGTTGGCTTTAACGAATCCCCTGGCAGAAGATACTAGTGCTACGAAATATAATTAACTTAAGCTTTTTCAGAGCTTTTTAGAGTTTTTCAGAGCTCTTTAGATTTTTCAGAGCTCTTTAGATATTTGAGGGCTTTTTAGGTTTTTCTAGAGTTTTCAAGGTTTTTTAGAGAACATTCAATTCTTCCTATTGTAGGGATTTATTATTATCATTCTTTAACGAATTCCTAGCTTGTAATCCCAGTTACGGAGTATTATTAAATTTAAGCTTTTTCAAAGCTTATTGGAGTCTTCCTGAGCTTTTTAGAGTTTCTCAGAGCTCTTTCAGGGTCTTTAGTGTTTTTAGGAAACATCCAAGATAATCTTCATCATTGTAGGGCTTTTGTTAGTATTATTCATTATAAAGAATTAATTTACTTTCAGTGGCTTTAACGAATCCCTGGTAGAGATACTAGTGCTACTAAATAATTAACTTAAAGCTTTTCAGAGCTTTTTAGAGTTTTCAGAGTCTTTAGATTTTAGGCTTTTTAGAGTTTCTCAGCCTTCAGGGCTCTTTAATGTTTTTAGGAACATCCAAAGATAATCTTATTATTGTAGGGAAATTTTGTTAGTACAATGCTTTATAGAATTAAGTTTACTCTCAGTTGGCTTTAACGAATCTCCTGGCTAGAAGATACTAGTGCTACGAAATGTAATTAACTTAAAGCTTTTTCAGAGCTTTTTAGAGTTTCAAGGCTTTTTAAAGAACATTCAAAGTTGATCGTCACTATTGTAGGGATTTATTATATCATTCTTTATCGAATCTCCTAGCTTGTAGATCCCAGTGCTACGGAGTATTATTAAATTTATGTTTGTCAAAGCTTTTTGGAGTCTTCCTGAGCTTTTAGAGTTTCTCAGAACTCTTTAGTGGTTTTAGGTTTTTATGAAACATCCAAGATAATCTTCATTACTGTAGGGAAATTTGTTAGTATCATTCTTTATAAAGAATTAAGTTACTTTCAGTTGGCTTTAACGAATCCTCTGGCTAGAAGATACTAGTGCTACTTAAGTTAAATCTTTCCGGAGCTTTTTAAAGTTTTTCAGAGCTCTTTATATTTTTCGAAGCTCTTTAGATTTGAGGGCTTTTTAGAGTTTTCAGGGTTTTATAGAGTTTTCAAGGCTTTTAGAGAATATTCAAAGTTGATCTTCACTATTGTAGGGATTTGTTATTATCATTCTTAACGAATCTCCTAGCTTGTAGTTCCTATGCTACGGAGTATTATTAAATTTAAGCTTTTTAAAGCTTATTGGAATCTTCCTGAGCTTTTTAGAGTTTCTCAGAGCTCTTTCAGGGCTCTTTAGTGTTTTTAGGAAACATCCAAAGATAATCTTCATTATTGTAGGGAATTTTGTTAGTCATCATTAAAAGAATTAATTTACTTTCAGTGGGTTTAACGAAACCCCTGGTTAGTAGATACTAGTGCTACTAAATATAATTAACTTAAAGTTTATTCAGAGGTTTTTAGAGTTTTTCAGAGCTCTTTAGATTTCCAGAGCTCTTTAGATATTTTATGGCTTTTTAGAGTTTTCAGGGTTTTTTAGAGTTTTCAAGGCTTTTTAGAGAACATTCAAAACTGATCTTCCAATTGTAGGGATTTGTTATTATCATTCTTTAACGAATCTCCTAGCTTGTAGATCCCAGTGCTACGCAGTATTATTAAATTTAAGCTTTTTAAAGATTTTTGAAGTCTTCCTGAGCTTTCTAAAGTTTCTCAGAGCTCTTTAGCGTTTTTAAGTTTTTTAGGAAATATCCAAAGATAATCTTCATTATTGTAGGGAAATTTTGTTAGTATCATTCATTATAAAGAATTCAATTACTTTCAGGTTGCTTTAACGAATCTCCTGGCTAGAAGATACTAGTGCTACGAAATATAATTAAGTTAAAGCTTTTTCAAAGCTTTTTAGAGTTTTTCAGAGCTCTTTAGATATTTGAGGGCTTTTTAGAGTTTTCAGGGTTTTATAGAGTTTTCAAAGTTGATCTTCACTATTGTAGGTATTTGTTATTATCATTCTTTAACGAATCTCCTAGCTTGTAGATCCCAGTCCTACGGAATATTATTAAATTTAAGCTTTTTAAAGCTTATAGGAGTCTTCCTGAGCTTTTTAGAATTTCTGAGAGCTCTTTTAGGGCTCTTTAGTGTTTTTAGGAAACATCCAAAGATAATCTTCATTATTGTAGGGAATTTTGTTAGTATCATTCATTATGAAGAATTAATTTACTTTCAGTTGGCTTTAACGAAACCCCTGGTTAGTAGATACTAGTGCTACTAAATATAATTAACTTAAAGCTTTTTCAGAGGTTTTTAGAGTTTTTCAGAGCTCTTTAGATTTTCCAGAGCTTTTTAGATATTTAGGGCTTTTTAGAGTTTTCAGGGTCTTTTAGAGTTTTCAAGGCTTTTTAGAGAACATTCAAAGCTGATCTTCCCTATTGTAGGGATTTGTTATTATCATTCTTTAACGAATCTCCTAGCTTGTAGATCCCAATGTTACCGAGTATTATTAAATTTAAGTTTTTCAAAGCTTTTTGGAGTCTTCCTGAGCTTTTTAAAGTTTCTCAGAGCTCATTCAGGGCTCTTTATCGTTTTTAGGTTTATTAGGAAACATCCAAAGATAATCTTCATTATTGTAGGAAAATTTTGTTAGTACAATTCTTTATAAAGTATTAAGTTACTTTCAATTGGCTTTAACGAATCTCCTGGCTAGAAGATACTAGTGGTACGAAATATAATTAACTTAAAGCTTTTGGAGAGCTTTTTAGAGTTATCAGGGATTTTTAGAGTTTTCAAGGCTTTTTAAAGAACATTCAAAGTTGATCGTCACTGTTGTAGGGATTTATTATTATCATTCTTTATCGAATCTCCTAGCTTGTAGATCCCAATGCTACGGAGTATTATTAAATTTATGTTTGTCAAAGCTTTTTGGAGTCTTCCTGAGCTTTTTAGAGTTTCTCAGAACTCTTTAGTGGTTTTAGGGTTTTTATGAAACATCCAAAGATAATCTTCATTATTGTAGGGAATTTTGTTTGTATCATTCATTATAAAGAATTAAGTTACTTCCAGTTGGATTTAACGAATCCCATGGCTAGAAGATACTAGTGCTACGAAATATAATTAACTTAAAGCTTTTTGAGAGCTTTTTAGAGTGTTTCAGAGCTCTTTAGATTTTTCGGAGCTCTTTAGATATTTGAGGGCTTTTTAGGGTTTTCAGGGTTTTTTAGAGTTTTCAAGGTTTTTTAGAGAACATTCAAAGTTGATCTTCACTATTGTAGGGATTTATTATTATCATTATTTAACGAATTTCCTAGCTTGTAAATCCCAGTGCTACGGAGTATTATTAAATTTAAGCTTTTTAAAGCTTATTGGAGTCTTCCTGAGCTTATTAGAGTTTCTCAGAGCTCTTTCAGGGTTCTTTAGTGTTTTTAGGAAACATCCAAAGATAATCTTCATCATTGTAGGGAATTTTGTTAGTATTATTCATTATAAAGAATTAATTTACTTTCAGTTGGCTTTAACGAATTCCCTGGTTAGTAGATACTAGTGCTACTAAATATAATTAACTTAAAGCTTTTTCAGAGCTTTTTAGAGTTTTTCAGAGCTCTTTAGATATTTTAGGGCTTTTTAGAGTTTCTCAGAGCTCTTTCTTAATGTTTTTAGGAAACATCCAAAGATAATCTTCATTATTGTCGGGAATTTTGTTAGTATCATTCATTATAAAGAATTAAGTTACTTTCAGTTGGCTTTAACGAATCCCCTGGCAAGAAGATACTAGTGCTACGAAATATAATTAACTTAAAGCTTTTTCAGAGCTTTTTAGAGTTTTTCAGATCTCTTTAGATTTTTCAGAGCTCTTTAGATATTTTAGGGTTTTTTAGAGTTTTTAGGGTTTTTTAAAGTTTTAAAGGCTTTTTAGAGAACGTTCAAAGTTGATCTTCACTATTGGAGGGATTTCTTATTATCGTTCTTTAAAGAATCTCCGAGCTTGTAGATCCCAGTGCTACGGAGTATTATCAAATTATGTTTTTCAAAGCTTTTTGGAGTTTCTCAGAGTTCTTCAGGGCTCTTTAGGATTTTTAGGAAACATCCAAAGATAACCTTCATTATTGTAGGGAATTTTGTTAATATCATTCTTTATAAAGAATTAACTTACTTTCAGTTGGCTTTAACGAATCCCTGGGCTAGAAGATACTAGTGCTACTAAATATAATTAAATTAAAGCTTTTTCAGAGCTTTTTAGAGTTTTTCAGAGCTCTTTAGATTTTTCAGAGCTCTTTAGATATTTTAGGGCTTTTTAGAGTTTTCAGGGTTTTTTTAGAGTTTTCAATGCTTTTTAGAGAACATTCAAAGCTGATCTTCCATATTGTAGGGATTTGTTATTATCATTCTTTAACGAATCTCCTAGCTTCTAGGTCCCAGTGCTACGGAGTATTATTAAATTTAAGCTTTTCAAAGCTTTTTGGAGTCTTCCTGAGCTTTTTAAAGTTTCTCAGAGCTCTTTCAGGGCTCTTTAGCGTTTTTAGGTTTTTTAGGAAACATCCAAAGATAATCTTCATCATTGTAGGGAAATTTTGTTAGTATCATTCTTTCTAAAGAATTAAGTTACTTTCAGTTGGCTTTAACGAATCTCCTGGCTAGAAGATACTAGTGCTACGAAATATAATTAACTTAAAGCTTTTTCAGAGCTTTTTAGAGTTTTTGAGAGCTCTTTAGATATTTTAGGGCTTTTTAGAGTTTTCAGGGTTTTTTAGAGTTTTCAATGCTTTTTAGAGAACATTAAAAGCTGATCTTCCATATTGTAGGGATTTGTTATTATCATTCTTTAACGAATCTCCTAGCTTGTAGGTCCCAGTGCTACGGAGTATTATTAAATTTAAGCTTTTCAAATCTTTTTGGAGTCTTCCTAAGCTTTTTAAAGTTTCTCAGAGTTCTATCAGGGCTCTTTAGCATTTTTATGTTTTTTAAGAAACATCCAAATATAATCTTCATTATTGTAGGGAATTTTGTTAGTATCATTTATTATATGGAATTAAGTTACTTTCAGTTGGCTTTAACGAATCCCCTGGCTAGTAGATACTAGTGCTACGAAATATGATTAACTTTAAGCTTTTTCAGAGCTTTTTAGAGTTTTTCGGAGCTCTTTAGATTTTTCAGAGCTCTTTAGATATTTTAGGGTTTTTTAGAGTTTTTAGGGTTTTTTAAGGTTTTAAAGGCTTTTTAGAGAACGTTCAAAGTTGATCTTCACTATTGGAGGGATTTCTTTTTATCGTTCTTTAAAGAATCTCCGAGCTTGTAGATCCCAGTGCTACGGAGTATTATCAAATTAAGTTTTTCAAAGCTTTTTGGAGTTTCTCAGAGTTCTTCAGGGCTCTTTAGGATATTTAGGAAACATCCAAAGATAACCTTCATTATTGTAGGGAATTTTGTTAATATCATGCTTTATAAAGAATTAATTTACTTTCAGTTGGCTTTAACGAATCCCTGGGCTAGAAGATACTAGTGCTACGAAATATAATTAACTTAAAGCTTTTTCAGAGCTTTTTAGAGTTTCTGAGAGCTCTTTAGATTTTTCGGAGCTCTTTAGATATTTTAGGGCTTTTTAGAGTTTTAAGGGTTTTTTAGAGTTTTCAAGGCTTTTTAGACAACATTCAAAGATGATGTTCCCTATAGTATGGATTTGTTATTATCATTCTTTAACGAATCTCCTAGCTTGTAGATCCCAGTGCTACGAAGTATTATTAAATTTAAGCTTTTCAAATCTTTTTGGAGTCTTCCTGAGCTTTTTAAAGTTTCTCAGAGCTCTTTCAAGGCTCTTTAGCATTTTTATGTTTTTTAAGAAACATCCAAGTATAATCTTCATTATTGTAGGGAAATTTTGTTATTATCATTCTTTATAAAGAATTAAGTTACTTTCAGTTGGCTTTAACGAATCTCCTGGCTAGAAGATACTAGTGCTACGAAATATAATTAACTTAAAGCTTTTTCAGAGCTTTTCAGAGCTCTTTAGATTTTTCAGAGCTCTTTATATATTTAGGGATTTTTAGAGTTTTCAGGGTTTTTTAGAGAACATTCGAAGTTGATCTTCACTATTGTAGGGATTTATTATTATTATTCTTTTTCGAATCTCCTAGCTTGTAGATCCCAGTGCTACGGAGTATTATTAAATATATGTTTTTCAGAGCTCTTTCAGGGCTCTTTAATGTTTTTAGGAAACATCCAAAGATAATCTTCATTATTGTCGGGAATTTTGTTAGTATCATTCATTATAAAGAATTAAGTTACTTTCAGATGGCTTTAACGAATCCCCTGGCAAGAAGATACTAGTGCTACGAAATATAATTAACTTAAAGCTTTTTAAGAGCTTTTTAGAGTTTTTCAGAGTTCTTTAGATTTTTCAGAGCTCTTTAGATATTTTAGGGTTTTTTAGAGTTTTTAGGGTTTTTTAAAGTTTTAAAGGCTTTTTAGAGAATGTTCAAAGTTTATCTTCACTTTTGGAGGGATTTCTTATTATCGTTCTTTAAAGAATCTCCGAGCTTGTAGATCCCAGTGCTACGGAGTATTATCAAATTAAGTTTTTCAAAGCTTTTTGGAGTTTCCCAGAGTTCTTCAAGGCTCTTTAGGATTTTTAGGAAACATCCAAAGATAACCTTCATTATTGTAGGGAATTTTGTTAATATCATTCTTTATAAAGGATTAATTTACTTTTAGTTGGCTTTAACGAATCCCCTGGCTAGTAGATACTAGTGCAACGAAATATAATTAACTTAAAGCTTTTTCAGAGCAGTTTAGAGTTTTTCAGAGCTCTTTAGATTTTTTAGAGCTCTTTAGATATTTAGGGCTTTTTAGAGTTTTCAGGGTTTTTTAGAGTTTTCGACGCTTTTTAGAGAACATTCAAAGTTGATCTTCACTATTGTAGGGATTTGCTATTATCATTCTTTATCGAATCAACTAGCTTGTAGATCCCAGTATTACGGAGTATTATTAAATTTGAGATTTTCAAAGCTTTTTGGAGTCCTCTTGAGCTTTTTAGAGTTTCTCAGAGATCTTTCAGGGCTCTTTAGTGTTTTTAGGAAACATCCAAAGATAATCTTCATTATTGTACCGAATTTTGTTAGTATCATTCTTTATACAGAATTGAGTTACTTTCAATTGGCTTTAATGAATCCTCTGGCTAGAAGATACTAGTGCTACGAAATATAATTAACTTAAATCTTTTTCCGAGCTTTTTAGAGAAATTCAGAGCTCTTTAGATTTTTCAGATCTCTTTAGATATTTTAGGGATTTTTAGAGTTTTCAGGGTTTTTTAGAGTATTCAACGCTTTTTAGAGAACATTCAAAATATATCTTCACTATTGTAGGGATTTGTTAATATCATTCTTTATCGAATCTCCTAGCTGGTAGATCCCAGTGCTACGAAGTATTATTAAATTTAAGCTTTTCAAAGCTTTTTGGAGTCTTCTTGAGCTTTTTAGAGTTTCTCAGAGATTTTTCAGGGCTCTTTAGTGTTTTTAGGGTTTTAGGAAACATTCCAAGATAATCTTCATTATTGTAGCGAATTTTGTTAATATCATTCTTTATACAGAATTAAATTACTTTCAGTTGGCTTTAACGAATCCTCTGGCTAGAAGATACTAGTGCTACAAAATAAAATTAACTTAAAGCTTTTTCAGAGCTCTTTAGATTTTTCAGAGCTCATTAGATAGTTTAGGGCTTTTTAGAGTTTTCAGGGTTTTTAGAATTTTCAACGCTTTTTAGAGAACATTCAAAGTATATCTTCACTGTTGTAGGGATTTGTTATTATCATTCTTTATCGAATCTCCTAGCTGGTAGATCCCAGTGCTACGGAGTATTATTATATTTAAGCTTTTCAAAGCTTTTTGGAGTCTTCTTGAGCTTTTTAGAGTTTTCAAAGATCTTTCAGGGCTCTTTAGTGTTTTTAGGGTTTTAGGAAACATTCCAAGATAATCTTCATTATTATAGCGAATTTTGTCAGTATCATTCTTTATACAGAATTAAGTTACTTTCAGTTGGCTTAAACGAATCCTCTGGCTAGAAGATACCAGTGCTACGAAATATAATTAACTTAAAGCTTTTTTAGAGCCTTTTAGAGTTTTTCAGAGCTCTTTAGATTTTTCAGAGCTCTTTAGATATTTTAGGGCTTTTTAGAGTTTTCAGGGTTTTTTAGAGTTTTCAAGCTTTTTAGAGAACATTCAAAGTATATCTTAACTATTGTAGGGATTTGTTATTATCATTCTTTATCGAATCTCCTAGCTGGTAGATCCCAGTGCTACGGAGTATTATTAAATTTAAGCTTTTCAAAGCTTTTTGTAGTTTTCCTAAGCTTTTTAGAGTTTCTCAGAGCTCTTTCAGGGCTCTTTAGTGTTTTTAGGGTTTTTAAGAAATATTCAAAGATAATCTTCATTATTGTCGGGAATTTTGTAAGTATCTTTTGTTTGCTAAGTCAAAAAATTATATTGATAAAAAAGATATTTACAAGATAGAAATAGGAGAAAAGAGATCAGCGTGACCCCAAAAACTCCTAAAACCTATTTAAAACGATAATAAATTACATTTGGAGATTCAATTGAACTTAAGAAAACTGGGAGACCTTCAAAATGAAAACCAGCCCCATCCATTGCATCAGCTGCAAAGTTTGCTTCTCTTAAGGAATGTTCATAACGAATTGAACCATATAAACCTTTAACCTCCATCCATCTTTGTCTAGCAAACCAAGGAACGTTATCTTCTTCCAAAGCCTTCAACACACTAGTAGAATCTGATCTAATAACAATGCAAGCATATCCCCACTGAACTGCCCACTCCATACCCACAATAATACCATACAATTCAGCCAAATAATTAGAAGTAACTCCCAAGCCAATACACATTGCTCCAACCACTTCACAATTTGCATTCCTTGCAACAACACCAGCTCCCGCCACCCCTGGATTACCTCTTGAGGCCCCATCCGTGCACAAAAACAATTCATTAGTATTAGGAGGAAACCACAAACACTCCTTAGGATCAGTAAACTTCACCTTTCTATGCCGAACTCCAAAAAACTCCAGAATTCTCAAGTCTTCCAAAGAATTATGCATAAAACTCTTCATTCGAACTGAATATTCTTGCATCAAAATAAAAACACGTTTTTGAAATAAAGACCAACAAGGATTCTTCTTTTCATACAATTTTTTGTTTCTAGTGAACCATAATTCTGAACGCACAACCAAATTCACTACCAACCACAAATCCTTAACAATACCACTATGATTTTTTGCCTCATGGTAAGAACTAATAATATCATAATGAGGTTTTATTTTGAAAATACCTTCAATCCACTCCCAAGCTTGCCGCGCAAAATTACAGCTCTAAAGAATATGTTGGAGAGACTCCTCCTCAATCTGACACACACTACATTTGGATGCAAGTTGAAATTTGAATCTGCTGCGTACCTTATCAAGAGTTGCACACGCACCACGAATAAACTTCCAGTTTTGAGCCGCCAATGAAGGATGCACCACCCTCTTCCATAACAGCCTCGCCTCCCTCAAAATAGGATATTTCTTCCTAATCAACTCCCTAGCTGCCCTGACAGAAAATTTACCTTGTAAATCAGGCATCCAAATACGCCTATCCACTCCCATATGTATTTTTGGTAAATCTTGTTGCACCACACCAGCACTTAAAAGGATCTGCAAATGAACTCCTTGAATCTGCCAATCACCTTGCACAATAATATCACAAACACGAGCTGATCTGTCTAAATCCGTGCGATTTAAAACACTAGCTAGGGTTGTATCTCCATACCAAATATCAAAGAATAAAGAAGTATCCCTACCGTCACCAATAAAACACTTCGTGTTATTCACCATCTCCTTATGAACCCAACGAAGACCAGGAAGAATAGAAGATTTTACCCCCGCCATCTTAATACGTTCATCCCTACAAGTGAATTTAGCTTCCAAAAACCGAGCCCACCTCTTACGAGAAGATTTTATAGACCACCACAATTTCATCAGCAAAGCTTTATTCATAGTCCTTAGGCTAGTGACCACAAGACCACCTTCCTTTAAAGGACTACAAATCTTATCAAAACCTACTACAAAAGCTCTAGAAAGATTAGAATCACCCGACCACAGAAAATTACGAATCACACGCTCACATTGAAGAGTGAATTTTACCGGCCATTTGTACACAGCCATGAATGGAATAGCTCGAAAGAACATTCTTAACAAGCACAACTCTATCTTGAAAAGATAACATCTTACCTTTCAGAACCGAAAGTTGATCCCTCAACTTATCAACAACGTTGCTGATGTGACTATACTTTACCACGCCCGGCATCACCTTAACTCCCAAATACCTATCAGGAAAGTTAGAAATTGCCATACCCAAGAATGCAATGGTCTGGCGCCTACTCAAAGTCCCACCACCAAAGTAAATCTTGCTCTTCTCCCTACAAACCCTCTGACCTGAAGCTTGCTGGTAATTCTCCAAAAGTTTCACCAAATTATTCACACTCTTCATATTTCACTTGCAAAAAATCATAATATCATCAGCAAAAAATAAATGAGTTGGAGCAATACCCTTACGCTTAACCATATAAGACATATCCTTAGTCTGAAAGAGTTTAGTGATGTTGCGGCTAAGCACATCCTCAATCAAAACAAAAATAAGAGGAGAAAGAGGGTCCCCCTGACGTAAACCCCTATTAATCTTGAAGTAACCCTCCGGACTACCATTTAGAAGAATAGAAATACGCGCCGATTTCAGAATTTTCCAAATCCAAGAGCACCAATCTTCAGAAAAACCATACCTTCTAAAAACTTCAAGAACAAAAGACCAGCTCACAGTATCAAAATCCTGAGAGATATCAAGCTTCAAACCCAAATTACCGTCCTTCCTTTTGATGTGCAATTCATTCACCATCTCAGAAGCTAAACTAATATTCTCATGGATATTCCTTCCCTTCATGAAAGCCACTTGCTCTTCAGACACCAACTTACCCAACACACTACCAAGCCTCGTAGCCAAGATTTTAGTAAAAATCTTAAAAAAGAAATTACTTAAACCAATCGGCCTAAAGTTATTCAAACTAGCAGCTCCCCTAACCTTTGCAAGCAAAAGAATAAGACTAGAATTAACCCCATTAGGAATTGTTTTAGAAGACCAGCAATAAGTAACCGCTAAAATCAGATCCCTATGAATAATCTCCCAACAATGTCTATAAAAACATCCCGAGAAACCATCCGGACCAGGCGCACTATCAGCTCCCAAATCAAAAACCGCCTGTTTAATCTCATCACAAGTAGGAATAGCATCCAACATATGCGACTCTTCCACAATAATAGAATCATGATCATAATCAAAAAGAGTTTCACTTACCTGACTATCCTCACCATTGAATTTAGCCTGATAATAAGAAACCACATGAGCACTAAGATGACTCGGATCGGTAATAGTACTCCCATCTTCAGCAACAAGCTCCGAGATTGTATTAGCACTTCTACGAATTTTAATAGAGTTGTGAAAGAAAGAAGTGTTACTAGAACCCTCCAACAACCACTTATTTCTAGATTTTTGCTTTAACATTATATTCTGCTGCCTTTGAATATCTTGAACCTCAACAAGAGCATCCTTCATATTATTAAGTTTAGAAACATCAAAAGGATCAACATCTGAATTTCTACTAGCTACCTCAAACTTACGAGTTGCTTGCTTTAATCTAGCATTGACATTGCCAAAAACAGATTGATTCCATATCTTGATAGCCTCCTTCAACCGCTTCAATTTGAAAGGAAAGATAAAACCATGATTACCATACACCGGCTCCATCCAAGATAACTCCACCATCTTCAAAAAATCCGGATGGAAAACCACATCTTCTGAATACGAAAAGGAGCACGTCTAGGCCGAGGATCACAAAAAGGAAAACCAATAAGAGTCGAATGTCAGAAACTTCCCTAGGAAGAGCTTTACACCGCCAATTCGAAAACTTAGAAACCAAGGTTCATTAATAATAGCACGATCCAACTTACTAATAATTCTACCAACACCATCTGACCATTGGTCCAAGTAAACTTAGACCCCAACGAATCAGCTTCAAACAAGTTATTATCCTCCATCCAATCAGAAAACTCATTAATACAAGAGATACGAGTTACCCTACCCCCTTTTTTTCATCTTGACGAAGAACACAATTGAAATCACCATAACCAACCAAGGAGTAGTTGCGTCAACAGCAGCAAGTTGACTCCAAAGCCTCCTTCGAAAACTTGAATATAACTAGCATGAACAAAAGAGATAAAACCCCCTCAGTTTTAACGTAATGGCCTGCCTAGACATATTAATCACCACCGGCTCCTCAATACAATCATCCCAAAGAATCCACAAATTACCCAAAGAACTAGAAGTAGAATTATGAATTACCTTTTTATTATAACCAGAAATTTAACCTTATCATACATTGTCAGTGTAACGAATCTTAGGCTCAGCAATACAAAGTACAACCGGCTTACTCATGCACCAACTACGTAACTTACTACCCGCTTCCACCTTCGCCACCCCATTAATATTCCAATAGAGAACTCTCATCAGGAAACACTCTTCTTATATTTATGAATAGCTTGTGGAATATTGCTAGGAATCCTACTTTGTAAAACAAGTGAGACACCCTTTCTAACTCGGTTTCCCAAAGCATTCACTTCAGAATCCGAATCTGATTTGGAATCACTAAAACGTTGCTTAGAAGAACTAGAACTTGTAAGCAAAAACCTGCTTGGTTTCCTACTTTTCTTTGGCATATCCACTGGTATTTCCGCCCACTTAACACCCTTAACACCTGATGAAGCTTTCTCAGGTGTCAACTCTTCATCCGAACTACCACCAGAAGAGTTTTCAGCAACATCCGAACCCCCTCCCGAAAAGTGTTCAGCATCATCATTATCAACACCCAACTCATCATTCAAGACATTGAACTTATTAGGAGAAACCACAATAGAAGCTTCAACAACAGCTCTGTAGCTTGAGATATCCGCAATATTATCAACCACCATATCTTGCAAAGACTTATTACCAGCCTCAACAGGCGTAAAAGAAGAACTAGCCTCATTCCTATCACTAGAGTGATTAGTTCTTGCCAATTCACCACTCTTAGTTGACTTAGATGAGGTTGCAATTTCAACAATTGACAACCCACTAGCCAAACCCTTTTTCAAAGCTAACGCCTTCTTAGCCTTCTCAAAAGCTTCAGACGCTGCCTGAAGCTTGTCTTCAGTAGACAGTAATTCATTCTCCAAATCAACCGCACTCTCCACCAAACCAGCTTCAACTACCCCATTCACCACAGCTCCACCATGCCCTACAGCAAGAGCATCATCCACATTATCACCAGCACCGTTAACAACCTCATTAACCACAACAGCACCAACGTTCACACCACCTACAACAGCGCCAACACCTACAGCCACAGCGTTTGTACCCTCACCAGACGTGGTTGCATCCTCTCCAGCACCTACCTTACGGTTTCTCTTATTACGCACATTCTTCCACTCCCCTTTCGCATCCACCTTAGACGATTTCTCATCATTCTTTGGTTGTCTTCTACATTCATCATTACTATGACCAATTATGCAGCACTTCATACAAAATTTAGGTGATTTTGGGATATCCAAGTATTGCCAAAACGTCCCCCCCTCCCCCAGCTGTTATCTTAATTCTACTTGGAATATGTTTTGCAAAGTCCACATCTACCAAAACTGAGGCAAAGTTTCCATACTCCAGATTTAGGGTTCTTTGATCAACCACAATTGGAGTCCCTAAAACTTTTCCCATTGATAACAAGTTCTTCTCAGTCCATAGTTCTGCATGTAAACCAGGAAAGTAAACCCATACGTTTGCATGGGAAGTTTTTTGACGATCAGGATCAAAACCTGGGTACCAATCCATTAACTTGAGTTCATGTTGTTGAATAAACCACTTTGTACGTCTGATTCTCTCCTTAGTTTCCTTATCTTGTAACATAATAACAAAGAAACCTTTTCCAATAGTCATAAACCTAACAGAATTAGGGTTAATCTGCCATTGAGAGATTAAAAATGTTTTTACCTCAAAGAACTTCAGTCCCGTGAAGTTTAATCTTGCAATGAAGCTGTGTTGAAAGGGTTTACAACCCTCTTCATAGAAGTCCGCAGGTATAACAAGGGATGGCTCTCCATCAATCAGAGTAGGATTAGGTAAACTAGTAATATCAACTCCTGTTGGCTTAAGGGTTTGTTTTGCCTTTACCTTGTCCGCAAAGGATTGGTGTTGCTGAATCCCTGAAGTACTATGATTATCTTCTACCATATTGAATCCAAAGTGAATGAAACCTACGTGAAAAAAATCCTAAAACCTTGTGTTTTCGCCAGAGTTTCTCTCTCCTCTCATGTTTTTTGTAAGTATCATTCATTATAAAGTATTAAGTTACTTTTAGTTGGCTTTAACGAATCCCCTGGCTAGTAGATACTAGTGCTACGAAATATAATTAAGTTAAATCTTTTTCAGAGCTTTTTAGAGTTTTTCAGAGCTGTTTAGATTTTTTTTAGATCTCTTTAGATATTTTAGGGTTTTTAGAGTTTTCAGGGTTTTTTAGAGTTTTCGACACTTTTTAGAGAACATTCAAAGTTGATCTTCACTATTATAGGGATTTGCTATTATCATTCTTTATCGAATCTCCTATTTTTTTTTTGCTAGGTCAAAATGGTTTATTAAAGCAAAAAAACGTAATTACAAGAATTACAAAGTGGGAGGCTCAAGGCCTCCCCACCCCCATAAACCAAAGGGGAGAAAAAATAACATCAAAAAATTACTAGAAACTCATAAAATAAGCTCCTAAACTCAAATAACTAACAAAAAAGAAGAAAAATAGGAACTTAACATCGTTTGCGCCCCTTTCCCACCTTAAAATTCTTCTTCTTAGATCCCAGTACTTCGGAGTATTATTAAATTTAAGCTTTTCAAAGCTTTTTGGAGTCTTCTTGAGCTGTTTAGAGTTTCTCATAGCACTTTCAGGGCTCTTTAGTTTTTAGGAAACATTCAAAGATAATCTTCATTATTGTAGCGAATTTTGTTAGTATCATTCTTTATAAAGAATTAAGTTACTTTCAGTTGGCTTTAACGAATCCCCTGGCTAGAAGATACTAGTGCTACGAAATATAATTAACTTAAAGCTTTTTCAGAGCTTTTTAGAGTTTTTCAGAGCTCTTTAGATTTTTTAGAGCTCTTTAGATATTTTAGGGCTTTTTAGAGTTTTCAGGGTTTTATAGAGTTTTCGACGCTTTTTAGAGAACATTCAAAGTTGATCTTCACTATTGTAGGGATTTGCTATTATCATTCTTTATCGAATCAACTAGCTTGTAGAACCCAGTACTACGGAGTATTATTAAATTTGAGATTTTCAAAGCTTTTTGGAGTCTTCTTGAGCTTTTTATAGTTTCTCAGAGATCTTTAGTGTTTTTAGGGTTTTTAGGAAACATCCAAAGATAATCTTCATTATTGTAGCGAATTTTGTTAGTATCATTCTTTATACAGAATTAAGTTACTTTCAGTTGGCTTTAATGAATCCTCTGGCTAGAAGATACTAGTGCTACGAAATATAATTAACTTAAAGCTTTTTCCGAGCTTTTTAGAGAAATTCAGAGCTCTTTAGATAGTTTAGGGCTTTTTAGAGTTTTAAGGGTTTTTTAGAGTTTTCAACGCTTTTTAGAGAACATTCAAAATATATGTTCACTATTGTAGGGATTTGTTATTATCATTCTTTATCGAATCTCCTAGCTGGTAGATCCCAGTGCTACGAAGTATTATTAAATTTAAGCTTTTTTGAGTCTTCTTGAGCTTTTTAGAGTTTCTCAGAGATTTTTCAGGGCTCTTTAGTGTTTTTAGGGTTTTAGGAAACATTCCAGGATAATCTTCATTATTGTAGCGAATTTTGTTAGTATCATTCTATATACAGAATTAAGTTACTTTCAGTTGGCTTTAACGAATCCTCTGGCTAGATAATACTAGTGCTACGAAATATAATTAACTTCAATCTTTTTCAGAGCTCTTTAGATTTTTCAGATCTCTTTAGATAGTTTAGGGCTTTTCAGAGTTTTCAGGGTTTTTTAGAGTTTTCAACGCTTTTTAGAGAACATTCAAAGTATATCTTCACTGTTGTAGGGATTTGTTATTATCATTCTTTATCGAATCTCCTAGCTGGTAGATCCCAGTGCTACGGAGTATTATTATATTTAAGCTTTTCAAAGCTTTTTGGAGTCTTCTTGAGCTTTTTAGAGTTTCTCAGAGATCTTTCAGGGCTCTTTAGTGTTTTTAGGGTTTTAGGAAACATTTTAAGATAATCTTCATTATTGTAGCGAATTTTGTTAGTATCATTCTTTACACAGAATTAAGTTACTTTTAGTTGGCTTTAACGAATCCTCTGGCTAGAAGATACTAGTGCTACGAAATATAATTAACTTAAAGCTTTTTTAGAGCTTTTTAGAGTTTTTCAGAGCTCTTTAGATTTTTCAGAGCTCTTTAGATATTTTAGGGCTTTTTAGAGTTTTCAGGGTTTTTTAGAGTTTTCAACGCTTTTTAGAGAACATTCAAAGTATATCTTCACTATTGTAGGGATTTGTTATTATCATTCTTTATCGAATCTCCTAGCTGGTAGATCCCAGTGCTACGGAGTATTATTATATTTAAGCTTTTCAAAGCTTTTTGTAGTTTTCCTAAGCTTTTTAGAGTTTCTCAGAGCTCTTTCTGGGCTCTTTAGTGTTTTTAGGGTTTTTAAGAAATATTCAAAGATAATCTTCATTATTGTCGAGAATTTTGTAAGTATCATTCATTATAAAGTATTAAGTTATTTTGAGTTGGCTTTAACGAATCCCCTGGCTAGTAGATAGTAGTGCTACGAAATATAATTAACTTAAAGCTTTTTCAGAGCTTTTTAGAGTTTTTCAGAGCTGTTTAGATTTTTTTAGATCTCTTTAGATATTTTAGGGTTTTTAGAGTTTTCAGGGTTTTTTAGAGTTTTCGACGCTTTTTAGAGAACGTTCAAAGTTTATCTTCACTATTGTAGGGATTTGCAATTATCATTCTTTATCGAATCTCCTATTTATTTTTTGCTAGGTCAAAATGATTTATTAAAGTAAAAAAACGTAATTACAAGAATTACAAAGTGGGAGGCTCAAGGCCTCCCCACCCCCATAAACCAAAGGGGAGAAAATATAACATCAAAAATTACTAGAAACTCATAAAATAAGCTCCTAAACTCAAATAACTAACAAAAAAGAAGAAAAATAGGAACTTAATATCGTTTGCGCCCCTTTCCCACCTTAAAATTCTTCTTCTTAGATCCCAGTACTTCGGAGTATTATTAAATTTAAGCTTTTCAAAGCTTTTTGGAGTCTTCTTGAGCTATTTAGAGTTTCTCAGAGCACTTTCAGGTTTTTTTTGCTAAGGTCTACAAACTAGCACTTTCAGGGCTCTTTAGTTTTTAGGGTTTTTAGGAAAAATTCAAGGATAATCTTCATTATTGTAGCGAATTTTGTTAGTATCATTCTTTATAAAGAATTAAGTTACTTTCAGTTGGCTTTAACGAATCCCCTGGCTAGAAGATACTAGTGCTACGAAATATAATTAACTTTAAGCTTTTTCAGAACTCTTTAGATTTTTCAGAGCTCTTTAGATATTTTAGGGCTTTTTAGAGTTTTCAGGGTTTTTTAGAGTTTTCAAGGATTTTTGGAGAACATTCAAAGTTGATCTTCACTATTGTAGGGATTTGTTATTATCATTCTTTAACGAATCTCCTAGCTTGTAGATTCCATTGCTACGGAGTATTATTAAATTTAAGCTTTTGAAAGCTTATTGGAGTCTTCCTGAGATTTTTAGAGTTTCTGAAAGAGTTCTTTAGCGTTTTTAGGGTTTTTAGGAAACATCCAAAGATAATCTTCATTATTGTAGGGAATTTTGTTAGTATCATTCATTATAAAGAATTAAGTTACTTTCAGTTGGCTTTAACGAATCCCCTGGCTAGTACATACTAGTGCTACGAAAAATAATTAACGTAAAGCTTTTTCAGAGTTTTTTAGATTTTTTTAGAGCTCTTTAGATATTTTAAGGCCTTTTAGAATTTTCTGGGTTTTTTAGAGTTTTCGACGCTTTTTAGAGAACATTCAAAGTTGATCTTCACTATTGGAGGGATTTGCTATTATCATTCTTTAAAGAATCTCCTAGCTTGTAGATCCCAGTGGTACGGAGTATTATCAAATTAAGCTTTTTAAAGCTTTTCGGAGTCTTCCTGAGCTTTTTGGAGTTTCTCAGAGCTCTTTTAGGGCTCTTTAGGATTTTTGGGAAACATTCAAAGATAACCTTCATTATTGTTAGGAATTTTGTTAGTATCATTCTTTATAAAGAATTAAGTTACTTTTAGTTGGCTGTAACGAATCCCCTAGCTATTAGATACTAGTGCAACGAAATATAATTAACTTAAAGCTTTTTCAGAGCTTTTTAGAGTTTTTCAGAGCTCTTTAGATTTTTTAGAGCTCTTAAGATATTTTAGGGCTTTTTAGAGTTTTCAGGGTTTTTTAGAGTTTTCGACGCTTTTTAGAGAACATTCAAAGTTGATCTTCACTATTGTAGGGTTTTGCTATTATCATTCTTTATCGAATCAACTAGCTTGTAGATCCCAATACTACGGAGTATTATTAAATTTAAGCTTTTCAAAGCTTTTTAGAGTCTTCTTGAGCTTTTTAGAGTTTCTCAGAGATCTTTCAGGGCTCTTTAGTGTTTTTAGGATTTTTAGGAAACATCCAAAGATAATCTTCATTATTGTAGCGAATTTTGTTAGTATAATTCTTTATAAAGAAATAAGTTACTTTCAGTTGGCTTTAACGAATCCCCTGGCTAGAAGATACTAGTGCTACGAAATATAATTAACTTTAAGCTTTTTCAGAACTCTTTAGATTTTTCAGAGCTCTTTAGATTTTTTAGGGCTTTTTAGAGTTTTTAGGGTTTTTTAGAGTTTTCAAGGATTTTTAGAGAACATTCAAAGTTGATCTTTTCTATTGTAGGGATTTGTTATTATCATTCTTTAACGAATCTCTTAGATTGTAGATCCCAGTGCTACGGAGTATTATTAAATTTAAGCTTTTCAAAGCTTATTGGAGTCTTCCTGAGAATTTTAGAGTTTCTCGGAGCTCTTTCAGGGCTCTTTAGCGGTTTTAGGGTTTTTAGGAAACATCCAAAGATAATCTTCATTATTGTAGGTTTTTTTTTGCTAGGTCAAAATGGTTTATTAAGCAAAAAAACGTAATTACAAGAATTACAAAAAGGGAGGCTCAAGGCCTCCCCTCCCCCGTAAACCAAAGGGGGAGATAAATAACATCAAAATAGCTAACAAAATAAGCTCCTAAACACAAATAACTAACAAAAAGAAGGAAACTAGGATTATCATCAAGTTCCTCCACCTCTTTCTTTGTTCTTATTTTTCGCATTTGGAGTCTTCATTCTTTTTGATTGAGCTTGTATTTCCTTTAAATACTCCTTTCGGAAAGATAAATCCTTTAAAAACTTTTGTTGAATATCAAATTTTGTTATTGAACAAAAAACTTCATGCTCCTCCGTGGTTAAGCAAATAGTAGTACTTTCCACAGGCCCAACACCACTGTCCGTGCTTTGATTGTTATTGGGCTTATGTAAAAGCCCAATATTTCCATTATGATCCTCACGTGCAGTGTCCTGTCTTGTATTCGCCCTATTGTTATGCTGTTACAGTAAAGCATTATGTGCAGCATTAGAACTTCCAGGCTTACGAGAACTTCCTTCTGATCGCCCTTTTGCTATCTCTATCTTCCTGTCCAAAGGCATCTCATCCCACTTCTTACCTTTAACCCCCGAGGCTGCTTGTGCAACTGCAAAATTTTCATCTGAACTTGAATCACTTTCAACATCATCAACATTCTCATTTAAACCTTCCTCATTTTCAAGCACACTAAATTTGTTAGGAGATAAAACTACTCCAGAATTAGTTGGTTGCTCAGCTGAAGTTGTTTGCTTAGCCGGTTTAGTGGATTTCTTAGAAGAAGCATACTCTAACGCAGCCTTCTTTGTTTTCCAATCCTCAGATGCCTTGCGTAAGTCATCTTCAGCTTTTGCTAAGGTATCTTCCAGTTGTTTGATTGTCTCCAAAACATTCTCCTCATCATTCAGCACAACAATAGTTGTTTCAGCATCATTATAATTTGATTCAATATTTTGTTTACCTGAATTTCTATGTTTCACTTCTTTCCAGACTTGTTTTGCAAGTTTCTTTGTACGTACCAGTTGTTTCTCAGATTCCATGGAAGGGTGCGACTTCGCAAGCTTCCTTTTGCACTCATCATCCTCATGCCCAATAATGTTACATATGGAACAAAATTTTTGATAGTGTTGTATATCAATGTACTGCCAGAACTTCCTCCCTCCAGCTGATAGATGAATATGTTCTGGAATATGTTTGGCGAAATCTATATCGACAAGCACAACAGCAAAATGGCCATACTCAAGATCAAGAGTTCTTTGATCTACCACAATAGGTGTTCCGAGAGTTTTCCCTATCGTCAACAGAGATCTCTCAGTCCACATCTCCATGTGAAGACCCGGAAATCTTACCCATGTAGCAGCATGGGATGTTCGCTGTTTCTCTGGATTGAAACCCGGATACCAGTCAATCATCCGTAACTGCTGTTGGGTTACCATCCATTTTGATCCACAGATCATCTCTTTGTCTGCTGCAGTTGTTAACCTAACAATGAAAAAACCTTTACTCATCGGAATAAAACTGCATTGAATGGAAGAAAACTTATATTGCTCCATTAGGGTTTGTTTAACCTCACTGAACTTCAGGCCTGTAAAATCAAGTCTCGCAATGAGATTGTGTCGAAAGCGCTTGCATCCCTGTTGAAACAGATCCGTAGGTATATCCAGAGATGGTTCTCCCTCTTTGAGAGTAGGGTTTGGTAACGTTGATAAATCAATGGTAGTAGGGTTTAGGGTTTTCCTTCCCTTCACCGTATCAGCAAAAGAAATAGGTTTGACAAGATTTGGATTAGTAACCGAAGTTAAATTCATCTTGAATCAAACAAAGTTGAACAAACAAAATCAAAAAATGTGAAAAAAACTCAAAATCGCCAGAGAAAGATGGTTTTTCTCTCTCCTCTCCTCACATTATTGCCGAATGCTCATTACTGTAGGGAATTTTGTTAGTATCATTCATTATAAAGAATTAAGTTACTTTCAGTTGGCTTTAACGAATCCCCTGGCTAGTACATACTAGTGCTACGAAATATAATTAACAAAAAGCTTTTTCAGAGCTTTTTAGAGTTTTTCAGAGCTCTTTAGATTTTTCAAAGGTCTTTAGATATTTTAGGGTTTTTTAAAGTTTTAAAGGCTTTTTAGTGAACATTCAAAGTTGATCTTCACAATTGGAGGGATTTCTTTTTATCATTCTTTAAAGAATCTCCTAGCTTGTATATCCCAGTGCTACGGAGTATTATCAAATTAAGCTTTTCAAAGCTTTTTGGAGTCTTCCTGAGATTTTTGGAGTTTCTCAGAGCTCTTTCAGGGCTCTATAGGATTTTTAGGCAACATCCAAAGATAACCTTCATTATTGTAGGGAATTTTGTTAGTATCATTCTTTATAAAGAATTAAGTTACTTTTAGTTGGCTTTAACGAATCCCCTGGCTAGTACATACTAGTGCAACGTATTATAATTAACTTAAATTTTTTTCGGAGCTTTTTAGAGTTTTTCAGAGCTCTTTAGATTTTTTAGATATTTTAGGGCTTTTTAGAGTTTTCAGGGTTTTTTAGAGTTTTCGACGCTTTTTAGAGAACATTCAAAGTTGATCTTCACTATTGTAGGGTTTTGCTATTATCATTCTTTATCGAATCAACTAGCTTGTAGATCCCAGTGCTACGGAGTATTATTAAATTTAAGCTTTTCAAAGCCTTTTGGAGTCTTCTTGAGCTTTTTAGAGTTTCTCAGAGATCTTTCAGGGCTCTTTAGTGTTTTTAGGGTTTTTAGGAAACATCCAAAGTTAATCTTCATTATTGCAGCGAATTTTGTTAGTATCATTCTTTATACATAATTAAGTTACTTTCAGTTGGCTTTAACGAACCCTCTGGCTAGAATATACTCGTGTTGATTGCCTTTTAAAGGGTCTTTCATCCGATGAGAAAAACATGAGAGGAAAGAGAAACTCTGGCAAAAACATTAGGGTTTAGTTTTTTTTTTCACGTAGGTTTCATAGTTCAACACGGATTCAATATGGTAGAAGATAATCATAGTTCATCACGGATTCAACAACACCAATCCTTTGCGGACAAGGTAAAGGCAAAACAAACCCTAAAGCCAACAGGAGTTGATATTACTAGTTTACCTAATCCTACTCTGATTGATGGAAAACCATCCCTTGTTATACCCGCGGATTTCTATGAAGAGGGTTGTAAACCCTTACAACACAGCTTCATTGCAAGATTAAACTTCACGGGACTGAAGTTCTTTGAGGTAAAAACAGTTTTAATCTCTCAATGGCAGATTAATCCTAATTCTGTTAGGTTTATGACTATGGGAAAAGGTTTCTTTGTTATTATGCTACAAGATGAGGAAACTAAGGAGAGAATCAGACGTACAAAGTGGTTTGTTCAACAGCATGAACTCAAGTTAATGGATTGGTACCCAGGTTTTGATCCTGATCGTCAAAAAACTTCCCATGCAAACGTATGGGTTCACTTTCCTGGTTTACATGCAGAACTATGGACTGAGAAGAACTTGTTATCTATGGGAATAGTTTTAGGGACTCCTATTGTGGTTGATCAAAGAACCCTAAATCTGGAGTATGGAAACTTTGCATCAGTTTTGGTAGATGTGGATTTTGCAAAACACATTCCAAGTAGAATTAAGATAACAGTTGGGGGGAGGACGTTTTGGCAATACTTGGATATCCCAAAATCACCTAAATTCTGTATGAAGTGCTGCATAATTGGTCATAATGATGCTGAATGTAGAAGGCAACCAAAGAATGATGAGAAAACGTCTAAGGCTGATGCGAAATGGGAGTGGCAGAATGTGTGTAATAGGAGAAACCGTAAGGTAGGTGATGGAGATGATGCAACCGCGGCTACAAACGCTGTTGTTGTAGGTGTTGG
Source organism: Papaver somniferum (assembly GCF_003573695.1). NCBI lineage: Eukaryota > Viridiplantae > Streptophyta > Magnoliopsida > Ranunculales > Papaveraceae > Papaver > Papaver somniferum. Next base: position 92,938,151 of record NC_039361.1, read on the forward strand.
CGCTGCTGTAGGAGGTGTGAACGTTGGTACGGTGGTGGTTCATGATGTTGTTAACGGTGCTGGTGGTAATGTGGATGATGCTCTTGCTGTAGGGCATGGTGGAGCTGTGGTGAATGGGGTGGTTGAAGATGGTTTAGTGGAGAGTGGTGTTGGTTTGGAGCAAACTATTCAGCTAGAGAATGAATTAGCGTCTACTGAAGCCAATCTTCATGCAGCGTCTGTAGCTTTTGAGAAGGATAAGGAGGCGTTAGCATTGAAAAAGAGTTTTCCTAGAGGGTTGTCAATGGTTGAAATTTCAACCTCATCTAAGTCAGCTAAGAGTGGTGAATTGGCAAGAACTAATCACTCTAGTGATAGGAATGAGGCTAGTTCTACTTTTACGTCGGTTGAGGCTGGTAATAAGTCTTTGCAAGACATGGTGGTTGATAATATTGAGGATATCTCAAGCTATAGAGCTGTTACTGAAACTTCTATTGTGGTTTCTCCTAATAAGTTCAATGTCTTGAATGATGAGTTGGGTGTTGATAATGATGATGTTGAACACTCTTCTGGAGGGGGTTCGGAGGCTGCTGAAAACTCTTCTGGGGGTAGTTCGGATGAAGAGTTGACGCCTGAGAAAGCTTCATCAGGTGTTAAGGGTGTTAAGTGGGCGGAAATTCCAGTGGATATGCCAAAGAAAAGTAGGAAACCAAGCCGGGTTTTGATTACAAGTTCTAGTTCTTCTCAGCAACGTTTTAATGATTCCAAATCAGATTCGGATTCTGAAGTGAATGCTTTGGGAAACTGAGTTAGGAAGGGTGTCTCACCTGTTTTACAAAGTAGGATTCCTAGCAAGATTCCACAAGCTATTCATAAATATAAGAAGAGTGTTTCCTGATGAGAGTTCTCTATTGGAATATTAATGGGGTGGCGAAGGTGGAAGCGGGTAGTAAGTTACGTAAGTTGGTGCATGAGTTCAAGCCGGTGGTACTTTGTATTGCTGAGCCTAAGATTCGTTGCACTGACAATGTTATGATAAGGTTAAATTTGGCTGGTTATAATAAAAAGGTAATTCATAATTCTACTTTTAGTTCTTTGGGTAATTTGTGGATTCTTTGGGATGATTGTATTGAGGAGCCGGTGGTGATTAATATGTCTAGGCAGGCCATTACAGTTAAAATTGAGGGGTTTTTTATCTCTTTTGTTCATGCTAGTTATATTCAAGTTTTTCGAAGGAGGATTTGGAGTCAACTTGTTGCGGTTGATGTAACTACTCCTTGGTTGGTTATGGGTGATTTTTTGAAGATGGTGGAGATATCTTGGATGGCGCCGGTGTATGGTAATTATGGTTTTATCTTTCCTTTGAAATTGAAGCGGTTGAAGGAGGCTATCAAGTTATGGAATCAATCGGTTTTTGGCAATGTCAATGCTAGATTAAAGCAAGCAACTCGTAAGTTTGAGGTAGCTAGTAGGAATTCAGACGATGATCCTTTTGATGTTTCTAAACTTAATAATATGACGGATGCTCTTGTGGAGGTTCAAGATATTCAAAGGCAGCAGAATATAATGTTAAAGCAAAAATCTAGAAATAAGTGGTTGTTGGAGGGTTCTAGTAACACTTCTTTCTTTCACAACTCTATTAAAATTCGTAGAAGTGCTAATACAATCTCGGAGCTGGTTGCTGAAGATGGGAGTACGATTACTGATCCGGTTCATCTTAGTTCTCATGTGGTTTCTTATTATCAGGATAAATTCAATGGTGAGGATAGTCAGGTAAGTGAAACTCTTTTTGATTATGATCATGATTCTATTACTGAGGAAGAGTCGCATATGTTGGATGCTATTCCTACTTGTGATGAGATTCAACAGGCGGTTTTTGATTTGGGAGTTGATAGTGCGCCTCGTCCGGATGGTTTCTCGGGGTGTTTTTATAGACATTGTTGGGAGATTATTCATAGGGATCTGATTTTAACGGTTACTTATTTCTGGTCTTCTAAAACCATTCCTAATGGGGTTAATTCTAGTCTTATTCTTTTGCTTGCAAAGGTTAGGGGAGCTGCTAGTTTGAAGAATTTTAGGCCGATTGGTTTAAGTAATTTCTTCTTTAAGATTTTTACTAAAATCTTGGCTACGAGGCTTGGTAGTGTGTTGGGTAAGTTGGTGTCTGAAGAGCAAGTGGCTTTCATGAAGGGAAGGAATATCCATGAGAATATTAGTTTAGCTTCGGAGATGGTGAATGAATTGCACATCAAAAGGAAGGACGGTAATTTGGGTTTGAAGCTTGATATCTCTCAGGCTTTTGATACGGTGAGCTGGTCTTTTGTTCTTGAAGTTTTTCGAAGGTATGGGTTTTCTGAAGATTGGTGCTCTTGGATTTGGAAAATTCTGGATTCGGCGCGTTCTTCTATTCTTCTTAATGGTAGTCCGGAGGGTTACTTCAAGATTAATAGGGGTTTACGGCAGGGGGATCCTCTTTCTCCTCTTATTTTTGTTTTGATTGAGGATGTGCTTAGCCGCAACATCACTAAACTCTTTCAGACTAAGGATATGTCTTATATGGTAAAGCGTAATGGTATTGCTCCAACTCATTTATTTTTTGCTGATGATATTATGATTTTTTGCAAGGGAAATATGAAGAGTGTGAAGAACTTGGTGAAACTTTTGGAGAATTACCAGCAAGCCTCTGGTCAGAGGCTTTGTAGGGAGAAGAGCAAGATTTACTTTGGTGGTGGGACTTTGAGTAGGGGCCAGACCATTGCAACTTTCTTGGGTATGGCAATTTCTAACTTTCCTGATAGGTATTTGGGAGTTAAGGTGATGCCGGGAGTGGTAAAGTATAGTCACATCAGCAACGTTGTTGATAAGTTGAGGGAGCAACTTTCGGTTCTGAAAGGTAAGTTATTATCTTTTTAAGATAGGGTTGTGCTTGTTAAGAATGTTCTTTCGAGTTATTCCATTCATAACATGGCTGTGTACAAATGGCCGGTAAATTTCACTCTTCAATGTGAGCGTGTGATTCGTAATTTTCTGTGGTCGGGTGATTCTAATCTTACTAGAGATTTTGTAGTTGGTTTTGATAAGATTTGTAGTCCTTTAAAGGAAGGTGGTCTTGGGATCACTAGCCTAAGGACTATGAATAAAGCTTTACTGATGAAATTCTGGTGGTCTATAAAATCTTCTCGTAAGAGGTGGGCTCGGTTTTTGGAAGCCAAATTCACTTGTAGGGATGGTCGTATTAAGATGGCGGGGGTGAAATCTTCTATTCTTCCTGGTCTTCGTTGAGTGCATAAGGAGATGGTGAATAACACGAAATGTTTTATTGGTGATGGTAGGGATACTTCTTTATTCTTTGATATTTGGTATGGAAATACAACCTTAGCTAGTGTTTTAAATCGCACAGATTTAGACAGATCAGCTCGTGTTTGTGATATTATTGTGCAAGGTGATTGGCATATTCAAGGAGTTCATTAGCAGCTGTTTTTAAGTGCTGGTGTGGTTCAACATGATTTACCAAAAATTCATATGGGAGTGGATAGGCGTATTTGGATGCCTGATTTACAAGGTAAATTTTCTGTCAAGGAAGCTAGGGAGTTGATTAGGAAGAAATACCCTATTTTGAGGGAGGCGGGGTTGTTATGGAAGAGGGTGGTGCATCCTTCTTTGGCGGCTCAGAACTGGAAGTTTATTCATGGTGCGTGTGCAACTCTTGATAAGGTACGTAGCAGATTTAAAATTCAGCTTGCATCTAAATGTAGTGTGTGTCAGATTGAGGAGGAATATCTCCAACATATTCTTTGGAGCTGTAATTTTGCGCGTCAATCTTGGGAGTGGATTGAAGGTATTTTCAAAATTAAACCTCATTATGATATTATTACTTCTTACCAAGAGGCAAAAAATCATAGTGGTATTGTTAAGGATTTGTGGTTGGTAGTGAATTTGGTTGTGCGTTTAGAATTATGGTTCACTAGAAACAAAAAAGTGTATGAAAATAAGAACCCTTGTTGGTCTTTATTTCAAAAACGTGTTTTTAGTTTGATGCAAGATTATTCAGTTCGTATGAAGAGTTATATGCATAATTCTTTGGATGACTTGAGAATTCTGGATTTTTTTAGAGTTCGGCATAGAAAGGTGAAGTTTACTGATCCTAAGGAGTGTTGTTGGATTCCTCCTAAGGATAATGAATTTCTTTTGTGCACGGATGGCGCCTCAAGAGGTAATCCAGGGGTGCGGGAGCTGGTGTTGTTGCAAGGAATGCAAATTGTTAAGTGGTTGGTGCAATGTGTATTGGCTTGGGAGTTACTTCTAATTATTTGGCTGAATTGTATGGTATTATTGTGGGTTTGGAGTGGGCAGTTCAGTGGGGGTATGCTTGCATTGTTATTAGATCAGATTCTACAAGTGTGTTGAAGGCTTTGGCAGAAGATAACGTTCCTTGGTTTGCTAGGCAAACATGGATGGAAGTTAAAGGTTTATATGGTTCAATTCGTTTTGAACATTCTTTTAGAGAGGCAAATTTTGCAGCTGATGCCATGGCAAAACGTGGTTGTTTATTAGAGGATGGGGTTGGTTTTCACTTTGAAGGTCGACCGGTTTTCTTAAGTTCAATTGAGTTTCCAAATGTAATTTATTATCGTTTTAAATAGGTTTTAGGAGTTTTTTAGGGGTCACTTTGTCCCCTTTTCTCCTTCACCTATCTTGTAAATATCTTTTTTATCAATATATTTTCTTGACTTAGCAAAAAAAAAAAAAAAAAACTTTATCAGAGCTTTTTAGAGTTTTTCAGATCTCTTTAGATTTTTCAGAGCTCTTTAGATAAGTTAGGGCTTTTTAGAGTTTTCAGGGTTTTTTAGAGTTTTCAACGCTTTTTCGAGAACATTCAAAATATATCTTCACTATTGTAGGGATTTGTTATTATCATTCTTTATCGAATCTCCTAGTTGTTAAATCCCAGTGCTACGGAGTATTATTAAATTTAAGCTTTTCAAAGCTTTTTGGAGTCTTCCTGAGCTTTTTAGAGTTTCTCAGAGCTCTTTCAGGGCTCTTTAGTGTTTTTAGGGTTTTTAGGAAACATCCAAAGATAATCTTCATTATTGTCGGGAATTTTGTTAGTATCATTCATTATAAGGTATTAAGTTACTTTCAGTTGGCTTTAAAGAATCCCCTGGCTAGTAGATACTAGTGCTACGAAATATAATTAACTTAAAGCTTTTTCAGAGCTTTTTAGAGTTTTTCAGAGCTCTTTAGATTTTTCAGAGCTCTTTAGATATTTTAGGGCTTTTTAGAGTTTTCAGGGTTTTTTAGAGTTTTCAAGGCTTTTTAGAGAACATTCAAAGTTGGTCTTCACTATTGGAGGGATTTCTTATTATCATTCTATAAAGAATCTCCTAGCTTGTAAACCCCAGTGCTACGGACTATTATCAAATTAAGCTTTTCAAAGTTTTTGGAGTCTTCCTGAGCTTTTTGGAGTTTCTCAGAGCTCTTTCAGGTCTCTTTAGGATTTTTAGGAAACATCCACTGATAAACTTCATTATTGAAGGGAATTTTGTTAGTATCATTCTTTATAAAGAATTAAGTTACTTTTAGTTGGCTTTACCGAATACCCTGGCTAGTATATACTAGTGCAACGAAACATAATTAACTTAAAGCTTTTTCAGAGCTTTTTAGAGTTTTTCAGAGCTCTTTATATTTTTTAGAGCTCTTTAGATATTTTAGGGCTTTTTAGACTTTTCAGGGTTTTTTAGAGTTTTCGACACTTTTTAGAGAACATTCAAAGTTGATCTTCACTATTGTAGGGATTTGCTATTATCATTCTTTATCGAATTAACTAGATTGTAGATCCCAGTATTACGGAGTATTATTAAATTTAAGCTTTTCAAAGCTTTTTGGAGTCTTCTTGAGATTTTTAGAGTTTCTCAGAGATCTTTCAGGGCTCTTTAGTGTTTTTAGGAAACATCCAAAGATAATCTTCATTATTGTAGCGAATTTTGTTAGTATAATTCTTTATAAAGAATTAAGTTACTTTTAGTTGGCTTTAACGAATCCTCTGGCTAGAAGATACTAGTGCTACGAAATATAATTAACTTTAAGCTTTTTCAGAACTCTTTAGATTTTTCAGAGCTCTTTAGATTTTTTAGGGCCTTTTAGAGTTTTCAGGGTTTTTTAGAGCTTTCAAGGATTTTTAGAGAACATTCAAAGTTTATCTTCACTATTGTAGGGATTTGTTATTATCATTCTTTAACGAATCTCCTAGCTTGTAGATTTTTTTTTTTTGCTAAGTCAAATATATTGATATAAAAAGATATTTACAAGATAGGTGAAGGAGAAAAGGGATCAGAGAAACCCCTAAAAAACTCCTAAAACCTATTTAAAACGATAATAAATTACATTTGGAAACTCAATAGAACTTAAAAAAACTGGTCGACCTTCAAAGTGAAAACCAACCCCGTCCTCTAATAAACAACCACGCTTTGCCATTGTATCAGCTGCAAAATTTGCCTCTCTAAAAGAATGCTCAAAACGAATTGAACCATATAAACCTTTAACTTCCATCCATCTTTGCCTAGCAAACCAAGGAACGTTATCTTCTTCTAAAGCCCTCAACACACTTGTAGAATCTGATCTAATAACAATGCACGTATAACCCCACTGAACTGCCCACTCCATACCCACAATAATACCATACAATTCAGCCAAATAATTAGAAGTAACTCCCAAACCAATACACATTGCACCTACCACTTCACAATTTGCATTCCTTGCAACAGCACCAGCTCCCGCCACCCCAGGATTACCTCTTGATGCGCCATCCGTGCACAAAAGCAATTCATTATCATTAGGAGGAAACCAAAAACACTCCTTGGGTTCAATAAACTTCACCTTTCTATGCCGAACCCTAAAGAAATCTAGAATTCTCAAGTCATCCATAGAATTATGCATATAACTCTTCATACGAACTGAATAATCTTGCATCAGACTAAAAACACGTTTTTGAAATAAAGACCAACAAGGTTTCTTCTTTTCATACACTTTTTATTCCTAGTGAACCATAATTCTGATCGCACAACCAAATTCACTACCAACCACAAATCCTTAACAATACCACTATGATTTTTTGCCTTATGGTAAGAAGTAATGATATCATAATTAGGTTTAATTTTGAAAATACCTTCAATCCACTTCCAAGCTTGACGCGCAAAATTACAGCTCCAAAGAATATGATGGAGAGACTCCTCCTCAATCTGACACACACTACATTTAGATGCAAGTTGAATTTTAAATCTACTACGTACCTTATCAAGAGTAGCACACGCACCACGAATAAACTTCCAGTTTTGAGCCGCCAAAGAAGGATGCACCACCCTCTTCCATAACAACCCCGCCTCCTTCAAAATAGGATATTTCTTCCTAATCAATTCCCTAGCTGACTTGACAGAAAATTTACCTTGTAAATCAGGCATCCAAAAACGCCTATCCACTCCCATATGAATTTTTGGTAAATCCTGTTGCAACACACCAGCACCTAAAAGGAGTTGTGAATGAACTCCATGAATCTGCCAATCACCTTGCACAATAATATCACTCACACGAGCTGATCTGTCTAAATCCATGCGATTTAAAACACTAGCTAAGGTTGTATTTCCATACCATATATCAAAGAATAAAGAAGTATCCCTACCGTCACCAATAAAACATTTCGTGTTGTTCACCATCTCCTTATGAACCCAACGAAGACCTGGAAGAATAGAAGATTTCACCCCTGCCATCTTAATACGACCATCCCTACAAGTGAATTTTGCTTCCAAAAACCTCGCCCACCTCTTACGAGAAGATTTTATAGCCCACCACAATTTCATCAGCAAAGCTTTATTCATAGTCCTTAGGCTAGTGATCCAAAGACCACCTTCCTTTAAAGGACTACAAATCTTATCAAAACCAACTACAAAAGCTCTAGAAAGATTAGAATCACCCGACCACAGAAAATTACGAATCACACGCTCACACTGAAGTGTGAATTTTACCGGCCATTTGTACACAGCCATGTTATGAATAGAATAACTCGAAAGAACATTCTTAACAAGCACAACCCTATCCTGAAAAGATAACATCTTACCTTTCAGAACCGAAAGTTGATCCCTCAACTTATCAACAACGTTGCTGATGTGACTATACTTAACCATCCCCGGCATCACCTTAACTCCCAAATATCTATCAGGAAAGTTAGAAATTGCCATACCTAAGAAAGAAGCAATGGTCTGGCGCCTACTCAAAGTCCCACCACCAAAGTAGATCTTGCTCTTCTCCCTACAAACCCTCTGACCAGAAGCTTGTTGGTAATTCTCCAAAAGTTTCACCAGATTCTTCACACTCTTCATATTTCCCTTGCAAAAAATCATAATATCATCAGCAAAAAATAAATGAGTAGGAGCAATACCCTTACGTTTTACCATATAAGCCATATCCTTATTCTGAAAGAGTTTAGAGATGTTGCGGCTAAGCACATCCTCAATCAAAACAAAAATCAGAGGAGATAGAGGATCCCCCTGCCGTAATCCCCTATTAATCTTGAAATAATCCTCCGGACTACCATTAAGAAGAATAGAAATACGCGCCGAATCCAGAATTTTCCAAATCCAAGAGCACCAAACTTCAGAAAACCCATACCTTCTAAAAACCTCAAGAACAAAAGACCAGCTCACCGTATCAAAAGCCTGAGAGATATCAAGTTTCAAACCCAAATTACCATCCTTCCTTTTGATGTGCAATTCATTCACCATCTCAGAAGCTAAACTAATATTCTCATGTATATTCCTACCCTTCATGAAAGCTACTTGCTCTTCAGACACCAATTTTCCCAACACCGTACCAAGCCTAGTAGCCAAGATTTTAGTAAAAATCTTAAAAAAGAAATTACTTAAACCAATCGGCCTAAAGTTCTTCAACCTAGCAGCTCCCCTAACCTTTGCAAGCAAAAGAATAAGACTAGAATTAACCCCATTAGGAATGGTTTTAGAGGACCAGCAATAAGTAACCGCTAAAATCAGATCCTTTTGAATAATCTCCCAACAATGTCTATAAAAACACCCCGAGAAACCATCTGGACCTGGCGCACTATCAGCTCCCAAATCAAAAACCGCCTGTTTAATCTCATCACAAGTAGGAATAGCATCCAACATATGCGACTCTTCCACAGAAATAGAAACATGATCATAATCAAAAAGAGAGTCACTTACCTGACCATCCTCACCATTGAATTTAGCCTGATAGTAAGAAACCACATGATCACTAAGATGAACCGGATCAGTAATAGTACTCCCATCTTCAGCAACAAGCTCCGAGATTGTATTAGCACTTCTACGAATTTTAATAGAGTTGTGAAAGAAAGAAGTGTTACTAGAACCCTCCAACAACCACTGATTTCTAGATTTTTGCTTTAACATTATATGCTGCTGCCTTTGAATATCTTGAACCTCAACAAGAGCATCCTTCATATTATTAAGTTTTGAAACATCAAAGGGATCATCATCTGAATTTCTACTAGCTACCTCAAACTTAAGCGTTGCTTGCTTTAGCCTCGCATTGACATTACCAAAAACCATTTGATTCCATAACTTAATTGCCTCCTTCAACCGCTTCAATTTGAAAGGAAAAATAAAACCATGATTACCATAAACCGGCGCCATCCAAGATAACTCCACCATCTTCAAAAAATCCGGATGAGAAAACCACATCTTCTGTATACGAAAAGGAGCACGTCTAGGCCTAGGATCACAAAAAGGAAAACCAATAAGAGTCGAATGGTCAGAAACTTCCCTCGGAAGAGCTTTACACCGCCAATTCGAAAACTTAGACAGCCAAGGTTCATTAATAATAGCACGATCCAACTTACTAATAATTCTACCAACACCAATCTGACCATTGGTCCAAGTAAACTTAGACCCCAAAGAATCAGCTTCAAACAAGTTATTATCCTCCATCCAATCAGAAAACTCATTAATACAAGAGAGACGAGTTGCCCTACCCCCTTTCTTTTCATCTTGACGAAGAACACAATTGAAATCACCCATAACCAACCAAGGAGTAGTTACATCAACCGCTTCAAGTTGACTCCAAAGCCTCCTACGAAAAACTTGAATATAACTAGCATGAACAAAAGAGATAAGAACCCCCTCAGTTTTAACCGTAATGGCTTGTTTAGACATATTAATCACCACCGGCTCCTCAATACAATCATCCCAAAGAATCCACAAATTACCCAAAGAACTAGAAGTAGAATTATGAATTACCTTTTTATTATAGCCAGCCAAATTTAACCTTCTCATTACCTTCTCAGTGCAACGAATCTTAGGCTCAGCAATACAAAGTACTACCGGTTTGTATTCATGCACCAATTTACGCAACTTACTACCCGCTTCCACCTTCGCCACCCCATTAATATTCCAATATAGAACTCTCATCAGGAAACACTCTTTTTTTATTATGATTAGCTTGTGGAATCTTGCTAGGAATCCTACTTTGTAAAACAGGAGAGACACCCTTCCTAACTCGGTTTCCCAAAGTATTCACTTCAGAATCCGAATCTGATTTGGAATCATTAAAACGTTGTTGAGAAGAACTAGAACGTGTAATCAAAACCCGGCTTGGTTGTCTACTTTTCTTTGGCATATCCACTGGAATTTCCGCCCATTTAACACCCTTAACACCTGATGAAGCTTTTCAGGCGTCAACTCTTCATCCGAACTACCTCCAGAAGTGTTTTCTGCCTCATCCGAACCCCCTCCAGAAAAGTGTTCAACTTCATCATTATCCACACCCAATTCATCATTCAAAACATTGAACTTATTAGGAGAAACCACAATAGAAGTTTCAGCAACAGCTCTGTAGCTTGAGATATCCTCAATATTATCCACCACCATGTCTTGCAAAGACTTAGTACCAGCCTCAACAGGCGTAAAAGAAGAACTCCATCATTCCGTCACTAGAGTGATTAGTTCTTCACCACTCTTAGTAGACTTAGATGAGGTTGCAATTTCAACCATTGACAACCCAATACCGAACTCTTTTGCAATGCTAACGCCTTCTTAGCTTCTCAAAAGCTTCAGATGCATGAAGATTGGCTTCAGTATTCGCGAAATCCTTCTCTAGCTGAATAGTTCGCTCCAAACCACCAGCACTCTCCACTAAACCAGCTTCAACCACCCCATTCACCACAGCTCCACCGTGCCCTACAGCAAGAGCACTATCCACATTACCACCAGCACCGTTAACAACATCATGAACCACAATAGCACCATCGTTTACACCACCTACAGCAGCGCCAACACCTACAGCAACGTTGTTTACACACCTACAGCAGCCAACACCTACAGCAACGTTGTTTACACCACCAGCACAGCAACACCTACGCAGCTCCATCACCCTTACGGTTTCTCCTATTACGCACATTCTGCCACTCACCTGTCGCATCAGCCTTAGAAGTTTTCTCATCATTCTTTGGTTGTCTTCTACATTCAACATCATTGTGACCAATTATGCAGCACTTCATACAGAATTTTGGTGATTTTGGGATATCCAAGTATTGCCAAAACGTCCTCCCCCCAGCTGTAATCTTAATTCTACTTGGAATGTGTTTTGCAAAATCCACATCTACCAAAACTGAAGCAAAGTTTCCATACTCCAGATTTAGGGTTCTTTGATCAACCACAATAGGAGTCCCTAAAACTTTTCCCATAGATAACAAGTTCTTCTCAGTCCAAAGTTCTGCATGTAGACCAGGAAAGTGAACCCATACGTTTGCATGGGAAGTTTTTTGACGATCAGGATCAAAACCTGGGTACCAATCCATTAACTTGAGTTCATGTTGTTGAACAAACCACTTTGTACGTCTGATTCTCTCCTTAGTTTCCTCATCTTGTAGCATAATAACAAAGAAACCTTTTCCCATAGTCATAAACCTAACAGAATTAGGATTAATCTGCCATTGAGATATTAAAAGAGTTTTTACCTCAAAAAACTTCAGCCCTGTGAAGTTTAGCCGTGCAATGAAACTGTGTTGAAAGGGTTTACAACCCTCTTCATAGTAATCCACGGGTATAACAAGGGATGGTTCTCCATCAATCAGAGTAGGATTAGGTAAACTAGTAATATCAATTCCTGTTGGTTTTAGAGTTTGTTTTCCCCTAACCTTGTCCGCAAAGGATTGGTGTTGCTGAATCTGTGATGAAATAGGATTATTTTCTACCATATTGAATTCGTGATGAACTATGAAACTTACGTGAAAAAACTAAACCCTAGTGTTTTCGCCAGAGTTTCTCTTTCCTCTCATATTTTTTTCCATAAAGAAATCCGACCTAGCTTGTAGATCCCAGTGCTACGGAGTATTATTAAATTTAAGCTTTTCAAAGCTTATTGGAGTCTTCCTGAGATTTTTAGAGTTTCTCAGAGCTCTTTCAGGGCTCTTTAGCGGTTTTAGGGTTTTTAGGAAACATCGAAAGATAATCTTCATTATTGTAGGGAATTTTGTTAATATCATTCATTATAAAGAATTAAGTTACTTTCAGTTGGCTTTAACGAATACCCTGGATAGTACATACTAGTGCTACGAAATATAATTAACAAAAAGCTTTTTCAAAGCTTTTTAGAGTTTTTCAGAGCTCTTTAGATTTTTCAAAGGTCTTTAGATATTTTAGGGTTTTTTAGAGTTTTTAGGGTTTTTTGAAGTTTTAAAGGCTTTTTAGAGAACATTCAAAGTTGATCTACACAATTGGAGGGATTTCTTATTATCATTCTTTAAAGAATCTCCTAGCTTGTAGATCCCAGTGCTACAGAGTATTATCAAATTAAGATTTTCAAAGCTTTTTGGAGTCTTCATGAGATTTTTGGAGTTTCTCAGAGCTCTTTCAGGGCTCTTTAGGAATTTTAGGAAACATCTAAAGATAACCTTAGGGAATTTTGTTAGTATCATTCTTTATAAAGAATTAAGTTACTTTTAGTTGTTTTTTTTTGATAAGTCAAAAAATTGTATTAAATAAAAGGATTATTTACAAGATAGTACATGAGAAAAGAGGTCACAGCAACCCTAAAAATTCAAAATACTATTTCAAACGAAAATAGGAAACATAAGGGAACTCTATTGACCTTAACAAATCAGGACGACCAACAAAAGTGAGTCTCGCTCCATTATCTAAGAAGCAACCATTCTTCGCCATTTTGTCAGCAGCGAAATTGGCTTCACGGTACGTGTGCACAAAATTTATAGAATCAAACATGCCCTTTACATCATACCATCTCTGTTTAGAAAACCAAGGAATAGAATCCCCTTCCAAAGCTGTTATGACACTTGATGAATCAGTCCGCACTAGAATATCCCGGTATCCCCATTGAACTGCCCATTCTAAACCAATTAGAATGCTATATAACTCAGCCAAATAATTGGAAATAACTCCAAGACCAACACACATCATCCCAACCACTTCACAAGCAGAATTTCTTGCCACCACACCAGCACCCGCCACCCCTGGATTGCCTCTAGAGGCACCATCACAGCATAGCAAAAGCTGATTGTGCCTAGGAGGTTTCCAAAAACACTCAACAGGCTGTACCATCTTCACCCTACGACATTTAACTCTGAAAAAATTCAGAATCTCAAGATCTTCTATCTTATTGAACATACATCCTGTCATTCTAGCCGAGTACTCATGAATGAAGTTAAAGACACGTTTTTTGAAGAAGATTCAGCAAGGCTTCTTCTGTTCATAGACCATCTTATCCTTTGGAACCACAACTCCGAATGCAGCACCAAAATTGAGACTAACCACAGGTCTTTAAACATTCTACTACGCCTTTTCGCTCCCTTGTTAGCAGCAAGCAAGTTATAATGAGGAATAATATGGAAAATACTTGCCAGCCATTGCCAAGCCCGATTCGCCGCACTACAGCTCCAAAGCACATGTTCCAAAGACTCCTCCGCAATCTGAGACACACATCACCTCGACGGAAGAGCTATCTTGAACCTGCTCTTAACTTTATCCAAAGTTGCACAAGCTCCCCTAACAAACTTCCAATTTTGTGCCGCCAAAGAAGGGTGCACAACACTCTTCCATAAAAGATTTGCTTCCTCCAGCACCGGATACCTCATCCTCACCAGCTCCCTTGCAGACTTAACAGAGAAAACACCTTTAAGGTCCGGCATCCATATCTTCCTATCACTGCCTGTGTGCCTCCTTGGAAAGCTCTCCAGATTCACCCCAGCACTGACAAGGTCGTGCATATGAACTCCTTCCAGCCTCCATTGATCCTGCACAATGATATCACTCACCCTGGCATTTCTGTCAAGGTCAGGTTGCTGCAAAACATCTGCCAAAGATTCAGACCCATACCATACATCATAAAATAGAGAAGTTGCTCTACCGTCACCAATTAAAGATTTAGTATTGCGCATAACTTCAGTGTGCACCCAACGAATCCCAGGAAGAATTGAAGATTTAACTCCAGCCAACTTCCGCCGACCATCTCTACAAGTGAATTTCGATTCCAGAAATCTAGCCCATTTCTTCGTAGAAGCTTTAATACTCCACCACAACTTCATAATCAGAGCCTTGTTCATGTTGCTTAGGCTAGTAAGCCCAAGACCCCCTTCCCGCACCAGACTGCAGATCTTGCTATAACCAACCACAAAAGCTCTAGCTAAACTTGAATCTCCCAACCAGAGAAAATTACGAATCACTCATTCACATTGTTTAACAAATTTAACAGACCATTTATACACAGCCATGTTATGAATCGCATAACTTGAAAGGACAGTTTTAACAAGAACCACACGATCCTGAAAGGAAAGCATCTTACCTTTGTAAACCGAAAGATGGTCCTTCAGTTTATCCACCACGTTACTAATATGGTTATACTTCACCACTCCAGGCATCACCTTAACCCCCAAATATCTATCCGGGAAATAAGTCACACCCATGCCTAAGAAGTCTACAATAGACTGCCTCCTATTCAAAGACCCACCTCCAAAATAAATTTTACTCTTCTCCCTGCAAACTCGCTAACCAGAAGCTTGTTGATAATCACCCAGCAGCTTCACTAATTTGTTAGACTCATCATATTACCCTTACAAAAGATCATAATATCATCAGCAAAAAATAAATGAGTTGGAGCAATACCATTACGCTTCACCATATGAGTCATACTCTTGTTTTGAAATAGTTTAGTAATGTTCCTACTTAGAACATCCTCTATCAAAACAAAGATAAGAGGAGAAAGCGGATCCCCTTGACGCAAACCTCTATTAATCTTGAAAAAACCCTCCGGACTCCCATTAAGAAGAATAGAAATCCTGGCAGACTTCAGAATATTGTGAATCCAAGTACACCAATCCTCTGAGAAACTATATCTACGAAACACCTCCAAGACAAAAGGCCAACTTACTGTATCAAAAGCTTGAGAAATGTCAAGTTTGAGACCTAAGTTGCCATCCTTTCTTTTAATGTGCAGCTCATTAACCAATTCAGACGCCAAACTAATATTTTCATGAATATTTCTCCCCTTCGTAAAAGCCACTTGTTCCTCCGAAACCAAATTATCTAAGACTTTTCCAAGTCTGGTTGCTAAAATTTTGGTAAAAATTTTGAAGAAAAAATTACTTAGACCAATTGGCCTATATTTCTTCAGGCTATCCGCACCTCTTACCTTAGCAAAGCAAAAGAATGAGACTAGAATTAGCCCCATTAGGAATAGTTTTGTTGTTCCAGCAAAAAATAATAGCCTTAGCTAGGTCTTGATGAATTAAATCCCAAAAATGTCTATAAAAACACCCCGAGAAACCATCCGGACCTGGAGCACTCCGCACCCAAATCAAACACCGCCACCTTAATTTCCTCCAAAGAAGGAATAGAATCCAAGATATGTCTTTCCTCAAGAGAAATAGAATTATGTTCATACTCAAACAAACTATCCTCAATCTGCGTATCTACTCCATTAAATTTACTCTCATAATAAGAAACAACATGGTCTCTTAATTGGTCCGGATCAACGATAAGGGACCCATCATCTGTCACCAACTCCGAAATTGTATTGACACTTCTACGAGTATTAATAGTACTATGGAAATATGAAGTATTGCTAGAACCCTCCAAGATCCATTTGTTGCGAGATTTTTGCTTCAACATAATATGCTGCTGCATACGCACCTCCTGAACAGCCACAAGCGCATCCTTCATCTCATTCTGCTTAGAAATGTCAAAAGGGTCCTCATCTGAATTCCTACTAGCCACTTCAAACTTCAATTGAGCCTGTTTGAGTCTTGCATTCACATTACCAAACACCTGTTGATTCCACAACTTCATAGCTGCCTTTAATCTCTTCAGCTTGAAAGGAAAAATAAAATCTGGATTACCATACACCGGAGTATTCCAAGAAGTCTCTACCATTTTCAAAAAATCAGGATGCATAAACCACATTTTCTGAAATCTGAAAGGAGCACGTCTTGGCCTAGAAGCAACAAAAGGATAACCAATAAGAGCCGAATGATCGGAAACTTCCCTAGGAAGAGCTTTACACCGCCAATTAGAAAATTTATTTAACCAATGTTCATTAATAATAGCACGATCCAACTTGCTAATAATTCTTCTCCCCCCCGATTGGCCATTAGTCCAAGTAAACTTTGAACCTAAAGAATCTGCCTCAAAAAGACCATTCCCTTCCATCCAATCACTGAATTCATTAATACTAGAAGTACGAACATCTCTACCACCCCTCTTCTCATCATTGCGAAGAACACAGTTAAAATCTCCAATAACCAACCAAGGAGAATTAGAATCTACTACAGAAAGTTGACTTCATAATCTCCTTCTAAAAACTTGGATATAACTAGCATGAACACAAGAAATAAAGACTCCTTCTATCTTCACCGTAATAGCCTACCAAGTCATATTTAACACAACTGGCTCTTGAATATCTTCACTCCAAAGAATCCAAAGATTACCAAAAGAACTTGAAGTAGAATTATGAATTTCATTCTTAATAAAACCAGCTAAATTTAACCTTAACATAACACCATCTGAATAAGGAATTTTCAGCTCAGCAATACACAGAAGAACCGGATTAAACTCCCTAACTAGCTCACGTAACTTCAAACCAACCTCCACCTTCGCCACTCCATTGACATTCCAAAAGAGGACTCGCATTAAGAAACTGTATTTTTTGGTTTAGAAGATATCTTAGGATTCTTATTCGGAACCCTTTTGCCAATAACTGGAGAGAAACCTTTGCTAACTCGGATTCCCAAATCATTAACCTCAGAGTCCGAGTCAGACTTGGAATTTGGAGATTTAGTTTGAGTATAACTCTGAGAAGTACTTTGCTGCAAACTATCTTGAATTTGCACACGCCAGGCTTCCTAGCTTTCTTAGGCACAACTTTTTCAACTGGAATCTCGGACCATTTGGCTCCCTTGACACCTGCTGAAGCTTTCTCTGGCGTGAGGTCCTCATCCGAACTCTCTCCCTCCTGATTAGATTGTTGCACTGTGTTGTTTAGCCCCAACTCATCAGTTAAAACATCAAATTTATTCGAGGAGATAACCACAGTATTATCCATCAAAGCGTTGTAGGTAGGAGTCTCCACAATACTATGAACCACTGCGTCTTGAATAGGTATATAGGGAGTAGAAGAGTTGGACTGGTTCTTATCAATACTAGAGTGATTAGTTCTCGCCAATTCATCACTCATTCCTGACTTAGCCGCAATTGTGGTTTCATCAACCAACAAAATATTAGCTAATGCTCGTTTCGCAGCAATCGCCAATTTAGCTGTCTCAACAGCTTCAGACGTTGCACAAAGCCGAGCTTCAGAAGCAGACAGCACCTCCTCAAGCTGACTAGTATCCTCCTTACCAGCAGCATTCTCCCCAACAGCAACATGTACATTAATATCTTTACCCGCACTAGGCTCATTAACAGTTTCACCCGCACCGTTGTGTGCATCTTCACCAGTTTCGCCTGACTTGTCAACACCACTAGTACCCGCTTGAGTGTTATTCTTCTTACGATTGCGTGATCGCTTCTTACCTTTAGCATCCTGCCATTCCTGAATATCCGCCTTGTCCTTAACAGGTTCATCAGATTTTGGTTTCCACCTGCACTCACTCCCATTGTGCCCGATAATGTTACAATGCATACAGAATTTTGGATGCTTAGGTATCTCCACATATTGCCAGAAAGTTCTCCCCCCAGCTGTTAGAAGAATTCTGTCAGGAATGTGTTTTGCGAAATCTACGTCAACCAGCACTGACGCATAGCTTCCAAACTCCAGATTCAAAGTTCTTTGATCAACTACAATCGGATTACCAACTGCTTTCCCAATGGATAACAAAGATCTTTCGGTCCATAACTCTGCATGAAGACCTGGAAGATGAACCCAAACAGGTGCATGGGAAGTATTTTGTCTTTCAGGATCGAAACCAGGGTACCAATCCATCAAACGTAGCTCTTGTTGATTAACAAACCATTTTCTGTTACGGATTCTGGCTTTTGTGTGCTCATCCCGCAACATAACAACAAAGAAACCCCTACTCATAGACATAAACCTAACCGAGTTAGGGTTTAGCTGCCATTGAGTAACTAAACTGTTCTTCACCTCCAAAAACTTCAAACCCGTGAAGTTGAGTCTTGCAATAAAGCTAAAACCCAAAAGGCTTACAGCCTTCCTGACAAAAATCAGTAGGGATTACCAAAGATGGTTCTCCATTAATTAACGTGGGATTTGGCAGACTGCTAACATCAACAGCCGTAGGCTGCAATGTTTGACGTACCTTCACTTTTTCCGCAAAGGTTGGAGTTGGTGATCCATTCGTAATACGTAACACAGTTTCCTCAGTCATCATCAATCCTAAGATTAAACAATAACTGAAGAAGAAAATTGAAAAACGCACAAAACCCTAGGAAAAACGCCAGAGTTTCTCTCTCCTCATCTTTTTTTTTAAAAGGCAATCAACACCTTGTTCATTACCCTAGCAGTTACTTTTAGTTGGCTTTAACGAATCCCCTGGCTTGTAGATACTAGTGAAACGAAATATAAATAACTTAAAGCTTTTTCAGAGCTTTTTAGAGTTTCTCAGGGCTCTTTAGATTTTTTAGACATTTTAGCGTTTTAGAGTTTTCAGGGTTTTTTAGAGTTTTCGACGCTTTTTAGAGAACATTCAAAGTTGATCTTCACTATTGTAGGGATTTGCGATTATTAAATTTAAGCTTTTCAAAGCTTTTTGGAGTCTTCCTGAGCTTTCTAGAGTTTCTCAGAGCTCTTTCAGGACTCTTTAGTGTTCTTAGGGTTTTTAGGAAACATCCAAAGATAATCTTCATTATTGTCGGGAATTTTGTTAGTATCATTCATTATAAAGTATTAAGTTACTTTCAGTTGGCTTTAACGAATCCCCTGGCTAGTAGATACTAGTGCTACGAAATATAATTAACTTAAAGCTTTTTCAGAGCTTTTTAGAGTTTTTCAGAGCTCTTTAGATTTTTTAGAGATCTTTAGATATTTTAGGGCTTTTTAGAGTTTTCAGGGTTTTTTAGAGTTTTCGACGCTTTTTAGAGAACATTCAAAGTTGATCTTCACTATTGTAGGGATTTGCTATTATCATTCTTTATCGAATCAACTAGCTTGTAGATCCGAGTAATACGGAGTATTATTAAATTTAAGCTTTTCAAAGCTTTTTGGAGTCTTCTTGAACTTTTTAGAGTTTCTTAGAGATCTTTCAGGGCTCTTTAGTGTTTTTAGGGTTTTTAGGAAACATCCAAAGATAATCTTCATTATTGTCGGGAATTTTGTTAGTATCATTCTTTATACAGAATTAAGTTACTTTCAGTTGGCTTTAACGAATCCTCTGGCTAGAAGATACTAGTGCTACGAAATAATTAACTTAAAGCTTTTTCAGAGCTTTTTAGAGTTTTTCAAGCTCTTTAGATTTTTCAGAGCTCTTTAGATATTTTAGGGCTTTTAGAGTTTTCAGGGGTTTTTAGAGTTTTCAAGGCTTTTTAGAGAACATTCAAAGTTGATCTTCACTATTGTAGGGATTTGTTATTATCATTCTTTAAAGAGTCTCTAGCTTGTAGATCCCAGTATACGGAGTATTATTAAATTTAATCTTTTCAAAGCTTTTGAAGTCTTCCTGAGCTTTTTAGAGTTTCTAATAGCTCTTTCAGGGCTCTTTAGTGTTTTTAGGGTTTTTAGGAAACATCCAAAGTAATCTTCATTATTGCAGCGAATTTTGTTAGTATCATTCTTATAATAATTAAGTTACTTTCAGTTGGCTTTAACGAATCCTCTGGCTAGATACTAGTGCTATGAAATATAATTAACTTAAAGCTTTTTCAGAGCTTTTTAGAGTTTTCAGAGCTCTTTAGATTTTCAGAGCTCTTTAGATATTTAGGGCTTTTTAGAGTTTTCAGGGTTTTTTAGAGTTTTCAACGCTTTTCGAGAACATTCAAAGTTGATCTTCACTATTGTAGGGATTTGTTATTATCATTCTTTATCGAATCTCCTAGCTTGTGATCCCAGTGCTACGGAGTATTATTAAATTTAAGCTTTTCAAAGCTTTTGGAGTCTTCCTGAGCTTTTTAGAGTTTCTCAGAGCTCTTTCAGGGCTCTTTAGTGTTTTTAGGGTTTTTAAGAAACATCCAAAGATAATCTTCATTATTGTAGGGAATTTTGTTAGTATCATTCATTATAAGAATTAAGTTACTTTCAGTTGGCTTTAACGAACCCCTGGCTAGTAGATACTATGCTACGAAATATAATTAACTTAAAGCTTTTTCAGAGCTTTTTAGAGTTTTTTCAGAGCTCTTTAGATTTTTCAGAGATCTTTAGATATTTTAGGGCTTTTAGAGTTTTCAGGGTTTTTAGAGTTTTCAAGGCTTTTTAGAGAACATTCAAAGTTGATCTTCACTATTGTAGGGATTTGTTATTATCATTTAAAGAAACTCCTAGCTTGTAGATCCCAGTGCTACAGAGTATTATTAAATTAAGCTTTTCAAAGTTTTGGAGTCTTCCTGAGCTTTTTGAGTTTCTCAGAGCTCTTTCAGGGCTCTTTAAGTTTTTAGGAAACATCCAAAGATAACTTCATTATTGTAGGGAATTTTGTTAGTATCATTCTTTATAAGAATTAAGTTACTTTCAGTTGGCTTTACGAATCCCCTGCTAGTATTACTAGTGCAACGAAAATAATTAACTTAAAGCTTTTTCAGAGCTTTTTAGAGTTTTTCAGAGCTCTTTAGATTTTTAGAGCTCTTTAGATATTTAGGGCTTTTTAGAGTTTTGAGGGTTTTTTTAGAGTTTTCGTCGCTTTTTAGAGAACATTCAAAGTTGATCTTCACTATTGTAGGGATTTGTTATATCATTCTTTATCGAATCTCCTAGCTTGTAGATCCCAGTGCTACGGAGTATTATTAAATTTAAGCTTTTCAAAGCTTTTTGGAGTCTTCCTGAGCTTTTTAGAGTTTCTCAGAGCTCTTTCAGGGCTCTTTAGTGTTTAGGGTTTTTAGGAAACATCCAAAGATAATCTTCATTATTGTAGGGAATTTTGTTAGTATCATTCATTATAAAGAATTAAGTTACTTTCAGTTGGCTTTAACGAATCCCCTGGCTAGTAGATACTATGCTACGAAATATAATTAACTTAAAGCTTTTTCAGAGCTTTTTAGTGTTTTTCAGAGCTCTTTAGATTTTTAGAGCTCTTAGATATTTTAGGGCTTTTTAGAGTTTTCAGGGTTTTTTAGAGTTTCAAGGCTTTTTAGAGAACATTCAAAGTTGATCTTCACTATTAGGGATTTTTATTATCATTCTTTAAGATCTCCTAGCTTGTAGATCCCAGTGCTACGGAGTATTATTAAATTAAGCTTTTCAAAGTTTTGAGTCTTCTGAGCTTTTGAGTTTCTCAGAGCTCTTTTTCAGGGCTCTTTAGGTTTTTTAGGAAACATCCAAAGATAACCTTCATTATTGTAGGGAATTTTGTTAGTATCATTCTTATAAAGAATTAAGTTACTTTAGTTGGATTTACCGAATCCCCTGGCTAGTATATACTAGTGCACGAAATATTAACTTAAAGCTTTTTCAGAGCTTTTTAGAGTTTTTCAGAGCTCTTTATTTTTTAGAGCCTTTAGATATTTTAGGGCTTTTTAGAGTTTTGAGGTTTTTTAGAGTTTTCACGCTTTTTAGAGAACATTCAAAGTTGATCTTCACTATTGTAGGGATTTGCTATTATCATTCTTTCGAATCTCCTAGCTTGTAGATCCCAGTATACGGAGTATTATAAATTTAAGCTTTTCAAAGCTTTTTGGAGTCTTCCTGAGCTTTTTAGAGTTTCTCAGAGCTCTTTCAGGGCTCTTTAGTGTTTTAGGGTTTTTAGGAAACATCCAAAGATAATCTTCATTATTGTAGGGAATTTTGTTAGTATCATTCTTTAAAATTAATTTTTCAGTTGGCTTTAACGAATCCCTGGCTAGAGATACTAGTGCTACGAAATATAATTAACTTAAAGCTTTTTCAGAGCTTTTTAGAGTTTTTCAAAGCTCTTTAGATTTTTCAGAGCTCTTTAGATATTTAGGGCAATTTTAGAGTTTCAGGGTTTTTAGAGTTTCAAGGCTTTTTAGGAACATTCAAATTGATCTTCACTATTGTAGGGATTTGTTATTATCATTCTTTAAAGAGTCTACAGCTTGTAGATCCCAGTACAGAGTATTATTAAATTTAATCTTTTCGAAGCTTTTTGGTCTTCCAGCTTTTTAGAGTTTGTCAGCTCTTTCAGGGCTCTTTAGTGTTTTTAGGTTTTAGGAAACATCCAAAGTTAATCTTCATTATTGCAGCGAATTTTGTTAGTATCATTCTTTATACATAATTAAGTTACTTTAGAGTTTTGAGGGTTTTTTAGAGTTTTCGATGCTTTTTAGAGAACATTCAAAGTTGATCTTCACTATTGTAGGGATTTGCTAATATAATTCTTTATCGAATCTCCTAGCTTGTAGATCCCAGTACTACGGAGTATTACTAAATTTAAGCTTTTCAAAGCTTTTTGGAGTCTTCCTGAGCTTTTTAGAGTTTCTCAGAGCTCTTTCAGGGCTCTTTAGTGTTCTTAGGATTTTTAGGAAACATCCAAAGATAATCTTCATTATTTTCGGGAATTTTGTTAGTATCATTCATTATAAAGTATTAAGTTACTTTCAGTTGGCTTTAACGAATCCCCTGGCTAGTAGATACTAGTGCTACGAATTATAATTAACTTAAAGATTTTCAGAGCTTTTTAGAGTTTTTCAAAGCTCTTTAGATTTTTCAGAGCTCTTTAGATATTTTAGGGCAATTTTGAGTTTTCAGGGGTTTTTAGAGTTTTCAAGGCTTTTTTAGGGAACATTCAAAATTGATCTTCACTATTGTAGGGATTTGTTATTATCATTCTTTAAAGAGTCTACTAGCTTGTAGATCCCAGTGCTACAGAGTATTATTAAATTTAATCTTTTCGAAGCTTTTTGGAGTCTTCTTGAGGTTTTTAGAGTTTCTTAGAGATCTTTCAGGGCTCTTTAGTGTTTTTAGGGTTTTTAGGAAACATCCAAAGATGATCTTCATTATTGTAGCGAATTTTGTTAGTATCATTCTTTATACAGAATTAAGTTACTTTCAGTTGGCTTTAACGAATCCTCTGGCTAGAAGATACTAGTGCTACGAAATATAATTAACTTAAAGCTTTTTCAGAGATTTTTAGAGTTTTTCAAAGCTCTTTAGATTTTTCAGAGCTCTTTAGATATTTTAGGGCAATTTAGAGTTTTCAGGGGTTTTTAGAGTTTTCAAGGCTTTTTAGGGAACATTCAAAATTGATCTTCACTATTGTAGGGATTTGTTATTATCATTCTTTAAAGAGTCTACTAGCTTGTAGATCCCAGTGCTACAGAGTCTTATTAAATTTAATCTTTTCGAAGCTTTTTGGAGTCTTCCTGAGCTTTTTAGAGTTTCTAATAGCTCTTTCAGGGCTCTTTAGTGTTTTTAGGGTTTTTAGGAAACATCCAAAGTTAATCTTCATTATTGCAGCGAATTTTGTTAGTATCATTCTTTATACATAATTAAGTTACTTTCAGTTGGCTATAACGAATCCCCTCTGGCTAGTAGATACTAGTGCTACGAAATATAATTAACTTAAAGCTTTTTCAGAGATTTTTAGAGTTTTTCAGAGCTTTTTAGAGTTTTTCAGAGCTCTTTAGATTTTTCAGAGATCTTTAGATATTTTAGGGCTTTTTAGAGTTTTGAGGGTTTTTTAGAGTTTTCGACGCTTTTTAGAGAACATTCAAAGTTGATCTTCACTATTGTAGGGATTTGCTATTATCATTCTTTATCGAATCAACTAGCTTGTAGATCCCAGTACTACGGAGTATTATTAAATTTAAGCTTTTCAAAGCTTTTTGGAGTCTTCTTGAGGTTTTTAGAGTTTCTTAGAGATCTTTCAGGGCTCTTTAGTGTTTTTAGGGTTTTTAGGAAACATCCAAAGATAATCTTCATTATTGTAGCGAATTTTGTTAGTATCATTCTTTATACAGAATTAAGTTACTTTCAGTTGGCTTTAACGAATCCTCTGGATAGAAGATACTAGTGCTACGAAATATAATTAACTTAAAGCTTTTTCAGAGATTTTTAGAGTTTTTCAAAGCTCTTTAGATTTTTCAGAGCTCTTTAGATATTTTAGGGCAATTTAGAGTTTTCAGGGGTTTTTAGAGTTTTCAAGGCTTTTTAGGGAACATTCAAAATTGATCTTCACTATTGTAGGGATTTGTTATTATCATTCTTTAAAGAGTCTACTAGCTTGTAGATCCCAGTGCTACAGAGTATTATTAAAATTAATCTTTTCGAAGCTTTTTGGAGTCTTCCTGAGCTTTTTAGAGTTTCTAATAGCTCTTTCAGGGCTCTTTAGTGTTTTTAGGGTTTTTAGGAAACATCCAAAGTTATTCTTCATTATTGCAGCGAATTTTGTTAGTATCATTCTTTATACATAATTAAGTTACTTTCAGTTGGCTTTAACGAATCCTCTGGCTAGAAGATACTAGTGCTATGAAATATAATTAACTTAAAGCTTTTTCAGAGCTTTTTAGAGTTTTTCAGAGCTCTTTAGATTTTTCAGAGCTCTTTAGATAATTTAGGGATTTTTAGAGTTTTCAACGCTTTTTCGAGAACATTCAAAATATATCTTCACTATTGTAGGGATTTGTTATTATCATTCTTTATCGAATCTCCTAGTTGTTAAATCCCAGTGCTACGGAGTATTATTAAATTTAAGCTTTTCAAAGCTTTTTGGAGTCTTCCTGAGCTTTTTAGAGTTTCTCAGAGCTCTTTCAGGGCTCTTTAGTGTTTTTAGGGTTTTAAGGAAACATCCAAAGATAATCTTCATTATTGTCGGGAATTTTGTTAGTATCATTCATTATAAGGTATTAAGTTACTTTCAGTTGGCTTTAACGAACCCCTTGGCTAGTAGATACTATTGCTACGAAATATAATTAACTTAAAGCTTTTTCAGAGCTTTTTAGTGTTTTTCAGAGCTCTTTAGATTTTTCAGAGATCATTAGATATTTTAGGGCTTTTTAGAGTTTTCAGGGTTTCTTAGAGATTTCAAGGCTTTTTAGAGAACATTCAAAGTTGATCTTCACTATTGGAGGGATTTCTTATTATCATTCTTTAAAGAAACTCCTAGCTTGTAGATCCCAGTGCTACAGAGTATTATCAAATTAAGCTTTTCAAAGTTTTTGGAGTCTTCATGAGCTTTTTGGAGTTTCTCAGAGCTCTTTCATGGCTCTTTAGGATTTTTAGGAAACATCCAAAGATAACCTTCATTATTGTAGGGAATTTTGTTAGTATCATTCCTTATAAGGAATTAAGTTACTTTTAGTTGGCTTTACCGAATCCCCTGGCTAGTATATACTAGTGCAACGAAACATAATTAACTTAAAGCTTTTTCAGAGCTTTTTAGAGTTTTTCAGAGCTCTTTAGATTTTTTAGAGCTCTTTAGATATTTTAGGGCTTTTTAGAGTTTTGAGGGTTTTTTAGAGTTTTCGATGCTTTTTAGAGAACATTCAAAGTTGATCTTCACTATTGTAGGGATTTGCTAATATAATTCTTTATCGAATCTCCTAGCTTGTAGATCCCAGTACTACGGAGTATTACTAAATTTAAGCTTTTCAAAGCTTTTTGGAGTCTTCCTGAGCTTTTTAGAGTTTCTCAGAGCTCTTTCAGGGCTCTTTAGTGTTCTTAGGGTTTTTAGGAAACATCCAAAGATAATCTTCATTATTTTCGGGAATTTTGTTAGTATCATTCATTATAAAGTATTAAGTTACTTTCAGTTGGCTTTAAGAAATCCCCTGGCTAGTAGATACTAGTGCTACGAAATATAATTAACTTAAAGCTTTTTCAGAGCTTTTTAGAGTTTTTCAGAGCTCTTTAGATTTTTCAGAGAGCTTTAGATATTTTAGGGCTTTTTAGAGTTTTCAGGGTTTTTTAGAGTTTTCGACGCTTTTTAGAGAACATTCAAAGTTGATCTTCACTATTGTAGGGATTTGCTATTATCATTCTTTATCGAATCAACTAGCTTGTAGATCCCAGTACTACGGAGTATTATTAAATTTAAGCTTTTCAAAGCTTTTTGGAGTCTTCTTGAGGTTTTTAGAGTTTCTTAGAGATCTTTCAGGGCTCTTTAGTGTTTTTAGGGTTTTTAGGAAACATCCAAAGATAATCTTCATTATTGTAGCGAATTTTGTTAGTATCATTCTTTATACAGAATTAAGTTACTTTCAGTTGGCTTTAACGAATCCTCTGGCTAGAAGATACTAGTGCTACGAAATATAATTAACTTAAAGCTTTTTCAGAGATTTTTAGAGTTTTTCAAAGCTCTTTAGATTTTTCAGAGCTCTTTAGATATTTTAGGGCAATTTAGAGTTTTCAGGGGTTTTTAGAGTTTTCAAGGCTTTTTAGGGAACATTCAAAATTGATCTTCACTATTGTAGGGATTTGTTATTATCATTCTTTAAAGAGTCTACTAGCTTGTAGATCCCAGTGCTACAGAGTCTTATTAAATTTAATCTTTTCGAAGCTTTTTGGAGTCTTCCTGAGCTTTTTAGAGTTTCTAATAGCTCTTTCAGGGCTCTTTAGTGTTTTTAGGGTTTTTAGGAAACATCCAAAGTTAATCTTCATTATTGCAGCGAATTTTGTTAGTATCATTCTTTATACATAATTAAGTTACTTTCAGTTGGCTTTAACGAATCCCCTGGCTAGTAGATACTAGTGCTACGAAATATAATTAACTTAAAGCTTTTTCAGAGCTTTTTAGAGTTTTTCAGAGCTTTTTAGAGTTTTTCAGAGCTCTTTAGATTTTTCAGAGATCTTTAGATATTTTAGGGCTTTTTAGAGTTTTCAGGGTTTTTTAGAGTTTTCGACGCTTTTTAGAGAACATTCAAAGTTGATCTTCACTATTGTAGGGATTTGCTATTATCATTCTTTATCGAATCAACTAGCTTGTAGATCCCAGTACTACGGAGTATTATTAAATTTAAGCTTTTCAAAGCTTTTTGGAGTCTTCTTGAGGTTTTTAGAGTTTCTTAGAGATCTTTCAGGGCTCTTTAGTGTTTTTAGGGTTTTTAGGAAACATTCAAAGATAATCTTCATTATTGTAGCGAATTTTGTTAGTATCATTCTTTATACAGAATTAAGTTACTTTCAGTTGGCTTTAACGAATCCTCTGGCTAGAAGATACTAGTGCTACGAAATATAATTAACTTAAAGCTTTTTCAGAGATTTTTAGAGTTTTTCAAAGCTCTTTAGATTTTTCAGAGCTCTTTAGATATTTTAGGGCAATTTAGAGTTTTCAGGGGTTTTTAGAGTTTTCAAGGCTTTTTAGGGAACATTCAAAATTGATCTTCACTATTGTAGGGATTTGTTATTATCATTCTTTAAAGAGTCTACTAGCTTGTAGATCCCAGTGCTACAGAGTATTATTAAATTTAATCTTTTCGAAGCTTTTTGGAGTCTTCCTGAGCTTTTTAGAGTTTCTAATAGCTCTTTCAGGGCTCTTTAGTGTTTTTAGGGTTTTTAGGAAACATCCAAAGTTATTCTTCATTATTGCAGCGAATTTTGTTAGTATCATTCTTTATACATAATTAAGTTACTTTCAGTTGGCTTTAACGAATCCTCTGGCTAGAAGATACTAGTGCTATGAAATATAATTAACTTAAAGCTTTTTCAGAGCTTTTTAGAGTTTTTCAGAGCTCTTTAGATTTTTCAGAGCTCTTTAGATAATTTAGGGATTTTTAGAGTTTTCAGGGTTTTTTAGAGTTTTCAACGCTTTTTCGAGAACATTCAAAATATATCTTCACTATTGTAGGGATTTGTTATTATCATTCTTTATCGAATCTCCTAGTTGTTAAATCCCAGTGCTACGGAGTATTATTAAATTTAAGCTTTTCAAAGCTTTTTGGAGTCTTCCTGAGCTTTTTAGAGTTTCTCAGAGCTCTTTCAGGGCTCTTTAGTGTTTTTAGGGTTTTAAGGAAACATCCAAAGATAATCTTCATTATTGTCGGGAATTTTGTTAGTATCATTCATTATAAGGTATTAAGTTACTTTCAGTTGGCTTTAACGAACCCCTTGGCTAGTAGATACTATTGCTACGAAATATAATTAACTTAAAGCTTTTTCAGAGCTTTTTAGTGTTTTTCAGAGCTCTTTAGATTTTTCAGAGATCATTAAATAATTTAGGGCTTTTTAGAGTTTTCAGGGTTTCTTAGAGATTTCAAGGCTTTTTAGAGAACATTCAAAGTTGATCTTCACTATTGGAGGAATTTTTTATTATCATTCTTTAAAGAAACCCATAGCTTGTAGATCCCAGTGCTACGGAGTATTATCAAATTAAGCTTTTCAAAGTTTTTGGAGTCTTCCTGAGCTTTTTGGAGTTTCTCAGAGCTCTTTCAGGGCTCTTTAGGATTTTTAGGAAACATCCAAAGATAACCTTCATTATTGTAGGGAATTTTGTTAGTATCATTCTTTATAAGGAATTAAGTTATTTTTAGTTGGCTTTACCGAATCCCCTGGCTAGTATATACTAGTGCAACGAAACATAATTAACTTAAATCTTTTTCAGAGCTTTTTAGAGTTTTTCAGAGCTCTTTATATTTTTTAGAGCTCTTTAGATATTTTAGGGCTTTTTAGAGTTTTGAAGGTTTTTTAGAGAACATTCAAAGTTGATCTTCACTATTGTAGGGATTTGCTAATATAATTCTTTATCAAATCTCCTAGCTTGTAGATCCCAGTACTACGGAGTATTACTAAATTTAAGCTTTTCAAAGCTTTTTGGAGTCTTCCTGAGCTTTTTAGAGTTTCTCAGAGCTCTTTCAGGGCTCTTTAGTGTTCTTAGGGTTTTTAGGAAACATCCAAAGATAATCTTCATTATTGTCGGGAATTTTGTTGGTATCATTCTTTATACAGAATTAAATTACTTTCAGTTGGCTTTAACGAATCCTCTGGCTAGAAGATACTAGTGCAACGAAATATAATTAACTTAAAGCTTTTTCAGAGCTTTTTAGAGTTTTTTAAAGCTCTTTAGATTTTTCAGAGCTCTTTAGATATTTTAGGGCAATTTAGAGTTTTCAGGGGTTTTTAGAGTTTTCAAGGCTTTTTTAGGGAACATTCAAAATTGATCTTCACTATTGTAGGGATTTGTTATTATCATTCTTTAAAGAGTCTACTAGCTTGTAGATCCCAGTGCTACAGAGTATTATTAAATTTAATCTTTTCGAAGCTTTTTGGAATCTTCCAGAGCTTTTTAAAGTTTCTAATAGCTCTTTCAGGGCTCTTTAGTGTTTTTAGGTTTTTTGGAAACATCCAAAGTTAATCTTCATTATTGCAGCGAATTTTGTTAGTATCATTATTTATACATAATTAAATTACTTTCAGTTGTCTTTAACGAATCCTCTGGCTAGAAGATACTAGTGCTATGAAATATAATTAACTTAAAGCTTTTTCAGAGCTTTTTAGATTTTTTCAGAGCTCTTTAGATTTTTTCAGAGCTATTTAGATATTTTAGGGTTTTTTAGAGTTTTGAGGGTTTTTTAGAGTTTTCGACGATTTTTAGAGAACATTCAAAGTTGATCTTCACTATTGTAGGGATTTGCTAATATAATTCTTTATCGAATCTCCTAGCTTGTAGATCCCAGTACTACGGAGTATTACTAAATTTAAGCTTTTCAAAGCTTTTTGGAGTCTTCCTGAGCTTTTTAGAGTTTCTCAGAGCTCTTTCAGGGCTCTTTAATGTTCTTAGGGTTTTTAGGAAACATCAAAATATAATCTTCATTATTGTCGGGAATTTTGTTAGTATCATTCATTATAAAGAATTAAGTTACTTTCAGTTGGCTTTACCGAATCCCCTGGCTAGTAGATACAAGTGCAACGAAATATAATTAACTTAAAGCTTTTTCAGAGCTTTTTAGAGTTTTTTAGAGCTCTTTGGATTTTTTAGAGCTCTTTAGATATTTTAGGGCTTTTTAGAGTTTTCAGGGTTTTTTTTAGAGTTTTCAAGGCATTTTAGAGAACATTCAAAGTTGATATTCACTATTGTAGGGATTTGTTATTATCATTCTTTATCGAATCTCCTAGTTGTTAAATCCCAGTGCTACGGAGTATTATTAAATTTGAGATTTTCAAAGCTTTTTGGAGTCTTCCTGAGCTTTTTAGAGTTTCTCAGAGCTCTTTCAGGGCTCTTTAGTGTTTTTGGGGTTTTTAGGAAACATCCAAAGATAATCTTCATTATTGTCAGGAATTTTTTTAGTATCATTCATTATAAGGTATTAAGTTACTTTCAGTTGGCTTTAACGAATCCCCTGGCTAGTAGATACTAGTGCTACGAAATATAATTAACTTAAAGCTTTTTCAGAGCTTTTTAGTGTTTTTCAGAGCTCTTTAGATTTTTCAGAGATCTTTAGATATTTTAGGGCTTTTTAGAGTTTTCAGGGTTTTTTAGAGATTTCAAGGCTTTTTAGAGAACATTCAAAGTTGATCTTCACTATTGGAGGGATTTCTTATTATCATTCTTTAAAGAATCTCCTAGCTTGTGGATCCCAGTGCTATGGAGTATTATCAAATTAAGCTTTTCAAAGTTTCTGGAGTCTTCCTGAGCTTTTTGGAGTTTCTCAGAGCTCTTTCAGGTCTCTTTAGGATTTTTAGGAAACATCCAAAGATAACCTTCATTATTGTAGGGAATTTTGTTAGTATCATTCTTTATAAAGAATTAAGTTACTTTTAGTTGGCTTTACCGAATCCCCTGGCTAGTATATACTAGTGCAACGAAACATAATTAACTTAAATCTTTTCAGTGCTTTTTAGAGTTTTTCAGAGCTCTTTAGATTTTTTAGAGCTCTTTAGATATTTTAGGGGTTTTTAGAGTTTTGAGGGTTTTTTAGAGTTTTCGACGATTTTTAGAGAACACTCAAAGTTGATCTTCACTATTGTAGGGATTTGCTAATATAATTCTTTATCGAATCTCCTAGCTTGTAGATCCCAGTACTACGGAGTATTACTAAATTTAAGCTTTTCAAAGCTTTTTGGAGTCTTCCTGAGCTTTTTAGAGTTTCTCAGAGCTCTTTCAGGGCTCTTTAGTGTTCTTAGGGTTTTTAGGAAACATCCAAAGATAATCTTCATTATTGTCGGGAATTTTGTTAGTATCATTCATTATAAGGTATTAAGTTACTTTCAGTTGGCTTTAACGAACCCCTTGGCTAGTAGATACTATTGCTACGAAATATAATTAACTTAAAGCTTTTTCAGAGCTTTTTAGTGTTTTTCAGAGCTCTTTAGATTTTTCAGAGATCATTAGATATTTTAGGGCTTTTTAGAGTTTTCAGGGTTTTTTAGAGATTTCAAGGGTTTTTAGAGAACATTCAAATTGATCTTCACTATTAGAGGGATTTCTTATTATCATTCTTTAAAGAATATCCTAGCTTGTAGATCCCAGTGCTACGGAGTATTATCAAATTAAGCTTTTCAAAGTTTTTAGAGTCTTCTTGAGCTTTTTGGAGTTTCTCAGAGCTCTTTCAGGGCTCTTTAGGATTTTTAGGAAACATTCAAAGATAACCTTTATTATTGTAGGGAATTTTGTTAGTATCATTCTTTATAAAGAATTAAGTTACTTTTAGTTGGATTTACCGAATCCCCTGGCTAGTATATACTAGTGCAACGAAACATAATTAACTTATAGCTTTTTCAGAGCTTTTTAGAGTTTTTCAGAGCTCTTTACATTTTTTAGAGCCCATTAGATATTTTAGGGCTTTTTAGAGTTTTGACGGTTTTTTAGAGTTTTCGACGCTTTTTAGAGAACATTCAAAGTTGATCTTCACTATTGTAGGGATTTGCTAATATAATTCTTTATCGAATCTCCTAGCTTGTAGATCCCAGTATTACGGAGTATTACTAAATTTAAGCTTTTCAAAGCTTTTTGGAGTCTTCCTGAGCTTTTTAGAGTTTCTCAGAGCTCTTTCAGGGCTCTTTAGTGTTCTTAGGGTTTTTAGGAAACATCCAAAGATAATCTTCATTATTGTCGGGAATTTTGTTAGTATCATTCTTTATACATAATTAAATTACTTTCAGTTGGCTTTAACGAATCCTCTGGCTAGAAGATACTCGTGCTACGAAATATAATTAACTTAAAGCTTTTTCAGAGCTTTTTAGAGTTTTTCAAAGCTCTTTAGATTTTTCAGAGCTCTTTAGATATTTTAGGGCAATTTAGAGTTTTCAGGGGTTTTTAGAGTTTCCAAGGCTTTTTAGGGAACATTCAAAATTGATCTTCACTATTGTAGGGATTTGTTATTATCATTCTTTAAAGAGTCTACTAGCTTGTAGATCCCAGTGCTACAGAGTATTATTAAATTTAATCTTTTCGAAGCTTTTTGGAGTCTTCCAGAGCTTTTTAGAGTTTGTAATAGCTCTTTCAGGGCTCTTTAGTGTTTTTAGGTTTTTAGGAAACATCCAAAGTTAATCTTCATTATTGCAGCGAATTTTGTTAGTATCATTATTTATACATAATTAAGTTACTTTCAGTTGGCTTTAACGAATCCTCTGGCTAGAAGATACTAGTGCTATGAAATATAATTAAGTTAAAGCTTTTTCAGAGCTTTTTAGAGTTTTTCAGAGCTCTTTAGATTTTTAAGAGCTCTTTAGATAATTTAGGGATTTTTAGAGTTTTCAGGGTTTTTTAGAGTTTTCAACGCTTTTTCGAGAACATTCAAAATATATCTTTACTATTGTAGGGATTTGTTATTATCATTCTTTATCGAATCTCCTAGTTGTTAAATCCCAGTGCTACGGAGTATTATTAAATTTAAGCTTTTCAAAGCTTTTTGGAGTCTTCCTGAGCTCTTTAGAGTTTCTCAGAGCTCTTTCAAGGCTCTTTAGTGTTCTTAGGGTTTTTAGGAAACATCAAAATATAATCTTCATTATTGTCGGGAATTTTGTTAGTATCATTCATTATAAAGAATTAAGTTACTTTCAGTTGGCTTTACCGAATCCCCTGGCTAGTAGATACAAGTGCAACGAAATATAATTAACTTAAAGCTTTTTCAGAGCTTTTTAGAGTTTTTTAGAGCTCTTTGGATTTTTTAGAGCTCTTTAGATATTTTAGGGCTTTTTAGAGTTTTCAGGGTTTTTTTTAGAGTTTTCAAGGCATTTTAGAGAACATTCAAAGTTGATATTCAC
Organism: Papaver somniferum; assembly: GCF_003573695.1. Lineage (NCBI taxonomy): Eukaryota > Viridiplantae > Streptophyta > Magnoliopsida > Ranunculales > Papaveraceae > Papaver > Papaver somniferum. The sequence continues at coordinate 92,971,880 of NC_039361.1, forward strand.
TATTGTAGGGATTTGTTATTATCATTCTTTATCGAATCTCCTAGTTGTTAAATCCCAGTGCTACGGAGTATTATTAAATTTGAGATTTTCAAAGCTTTTTGGAGTCTTCCTGAGCTTTTTAGAGTTTCTCAGAGCTCTTTCAGGGCTCTTTAGTGTTTTTGGGGTTTTTAGGAAACATCCAAAGATAATCTTCATTATTGTCAGGAATTTTTTTAGTATCATTCATTATAAGGTATTAAGTTACTTTCAGTTGGCTTTAACGAATCCCCTGGCTAGTAGATACTAGTGCTACGAAATATAATTAACTTAAAGCTTTTTCAGAGCTTTTTAGTGTTTTTCAGAGCTCTTTAGATTTTTCAGAGATCTTTAGATATTTTAGGGCTTTTTAGAGTTTTCAGGGTTTTTTAGAGATTTCAAGGCTTTTTAGAGAACATTCAAAGTTGATCTTCACTATTGGAGGGATTTCTTATTATCATTCTTTAAAGAATCTCCTAGCTTGTGGATCCCAGTGCTATGGAGTATTATCAAATTAAGCTTTTCAAAGTTTCTGGAGTCTTCCTGAGCTTTTTGGAGTTTCTCAGAGCTCTTTCAGGTCTCTTTAGGATTTTTAGGAAACATCCAAAGATAACCTTCATTATTGTAGGGAATTTTGTTAGTATCATTCTTTATAAAGAATTAAGTTACTTTTAGTTGGCTTTACCGAATCCCCTGGCTAGTATATACTAGTGCAACGAAACATAATTAACTTAAATCTTTTCAGTGCTTTTTAGAGTTTTTCAGAGCTCTTTAGATTTTTTAGAGCTCTTTAGATATTTTAGGGGTTTTTAGAGTTTTGAGGGTTTTTTAGAGTTTTCGACGATTTTTAGAGAACACTCAAAGTTGATCTTCACTATTGTAGGGATTTGCTAATATAATTCTTTATCGAATCTCCTAGCTTGTAGATCCCAGTACTACGGAGTATTACTAAATTTAAGCTTTTCAAAGCTTTTTGGAGTCTTCCTGAGCTTTTTAGAGTTTCTCAGAGCTCTTTCAGGGCTCTTTAGTGTTCTTAGGGTTTTTAGGAAACATCCAAAGATAATCTTCATTATTGTCGGGAATTTTGTTAGTATCATTCATTATAAGGTATTAAGTTACTTTCAGTTGGCTTTAACGAACCCCTTGGCTAGTAGATACTATTGCTACGAAATATAATTAACTTAAAGCTTTTTCAGAGCTTTTTAGTGTTTTTCAGAGCTCTTTAGATTTTTCAGAGATCATTAGATATTTTAGGGCTTTTTAGAGTTTTCAGGGTTTTTTAGAGATTTCAAGGGTTTTTAGAGAACATTCAAATTGATCTTCACTATTAGAGGGATTTCTTATTATCATTCTTTAAAGAATATCCTAGCTTGTAGATCCCAGTGCTACGGAGTATTATCAAATTAAGCTTTTCAAAGTTTTTAGAGTCTTCTTGAGCTTTTTGGAGTTTCTCAGAGCTCTTTCAGGGCTCTTTAGGATTTTTAGGAAACATTCAAAGATAACCTTTATTATTGTAGGGAATTTTGTTAGTATCATTCTTTATAAAGAATTAAGTTACTTTTAGTTGGATTTACCGAATCCCCTGGCTAGTATATACTAGTGCAACGAAACATAATTAACTTATAGCTTTTTCAGAGCTTTTTAGAGTTTTTCAGAGCTCTTTACATTTTTTAGAGCCCATTAGATATTTTAGGGCTTTTTAGAGTTTTGACGGTTTTTTAGAGTTTTCGACGCTTTTTAGAGAACATTCAAAGTTGATCTTCACTATTGTAGGGATTTGCTAATATAATTCTTTATCGAATCTCCTAGCTTGTAGATCCCAGTATTACGGAGTATTACTAAATTTAAGCTTTTCAAAGCTTTTTGGAGTCTTCCTGAGCTTTTTAGAGTTTCTCAGAGCTCTTTCAGGGCTCTTTAGTGTTCTTAGGGTTTTTAGGAAACATCCAAGATAATCTTCCATTATGTCGGAATTTTTTTCGTATCATTCTTTATACATAATTAAATTTACTTTCAGTGGCTTTAACGAATCCTCTGCTAAAGATTACTCGTGCTACGAAATATAATTACTTAAGCTTTTTCAGAGCTTTTTAGAGTTTTTCAAAGCTCTTAGATTTTTTCAGAGCTCTTTATATTTTAGGGCAATTTAGAGTTTCAGGGGTTTTTAGAGTTTCCAAGGCTTTTTAGGGAACATTCAAAATTGATCTTCACTATTGTAGGGATTTTTATTATCATTCTTTAAAGAGTCTACTAGCTTGTAGATCCCGTGCTACAGAGTATTATTAATTTAATCTTTTCGAAGCTTTTTTGGAGTCTTCCAGCTTTTTAGAGTTTGTAATAGCTCTTTCAGGGCTCTTTAGTGTTTTTAGGTTTTTAGGAAACATCCAAAGTTAATCTTCATTATTGCAGCGAATTTGTTAGTATCATTATTTATACATAATTAAGTTACTTTCAGTTGGCTTTAACGAATCCTCTGGCTAGAAGATACTAGTGCTATGAATATAATTAAGTTAAAGCTTTTTCAGAGCTTTTTAGAGTTTTCAGAGCTCTTTAGATTTTAAGAGCTCTTTAGATAATTTAGGGATTTTAGAGTTTTCGGGTTTTTTAGAGTTTTCAACGCTTTTTCGAGAACATTCAAATATATCTTTACTATTGTAGGGATTTGTTATTATCATTCTTTATCGCATCTCCTAGTTGTTAATCCCAGTGCTACGAGTATTTTTAAATTTAAGCTTTTCAAAGCTTTTGGAGTCTTCCTGAGCTCTTTAGAGTTCTCAGAGCTCTTTCAAGGCTCTTTAGTGTTTTAGGGTTTTTAGGAAACATCCAAAGATAATCTTCATTATTGTCGGGAATTTTGTTTAGATCATTCATTATAAGGTATTAAGTTACTTTGAGTTAGCTTTAACGAACCCCCTGGCTATAGATACTATTGCTACGAAATATATTAACTTAAAGCTTTTCAGAGTTTTTAGTGTTTTTCAGATCTCTTTAGATTTTTCAGAGATCTTTAGATATTTAGGGCTTTTAGAGTTTTCAGGGTTTCTTAGAAATTTCAAGGCTTTTAGAGAACATTCAAAGTTGATCTTCACTATTGGAGGATTTCTTATTATCATTCTTTAAAGAAACTCCTAGCTTGTAGATCCCAGTGCTACAGAGTATTATCAAATAAAGCTTTTCAAAGTTTTTGGAGTCTTCAAGAGCTTTTTGGAGTTTTCTCATAGCTCTTTCAGGCTCTTTAGATTTTTAGGAAACATCCAAAGATAACCTTCATTATTGTAGGGAATTTTGTTAGTACCATTCTTTAAAAGGAATTAAGTTACTTTTAGTTGGCTTTACCGAATCCCCTGGCTAGTATATACTAGTGCAACGAAACATAATTAACTTAAAGCTTTTTCAGAGCTTTTTAGATTTTTTCAGAGCTCTTTAGATTTTTTAGAGCTCTTTAGATATTTTAGGGTTTTTAGAGTTTTGAGGGTTTTTTAGACTTTTCGATGCTTTTAGAGAACATTCAAAGTTGATCTTCACTATTGTAGGGATTGCTAATATAATTCTTTATCGAATCTCCTAGCTTGTAGATCCCCAGTACTACGGAGTAGTTTACTAAAATTTAAGCTTTTCAAAGCTTTTTGGAGTCTTCCTGAGCTTTTTAGAGTTTCTCAGAGCTCTTTCAGGGCTCTTTAGTGTTTTAGGTTTTTAGGAAAACATCCAAAGATAATCTTCATTTTTCGGGAATTTTGTTAGTATCATTCATTATAAAGTATTAAGTTACTTTCAGTGGCTTTAACGAATCCCCTGGCTAGTAGATACTAGTGCTACGAATTATAATTAACTTAAAGATTTTCAGAGCTTTTTAGAGTTTTTCAAAGCTCTTTAGATTTTTCAGAGCTCTTTAGATATTTTAGGGCAATTTTGAGTTTTCAGGGGTTTTTAGAGTTTTCAAGGCTTTTTTAGGGAACATTCAAAATTGATCTTCACTATTGTAGGGATTTGTTATTATCATTCTTTAAAGAGTCTACTAGCTTGTAGATCCAGTGCTACAGAGTATTATTAAATTTAATCTTTTCGAAGCTTTTTGGAGTCTTCTTGAGGTTTTTAGAGTTTCTTAGAGATCTTTCAGGGCTCTTTAGTGTTTTTAGGGTTTTTAGGAAACATCCAAAGATGATCTTCATTATTGTAGCGAATTTTGTTAGTATCATTCTTTATACAGAATTAAGTTACTTTCAGTTGGCTTTAACGAATCCTCTGGCAGAAGATACTAGTGCTACGAAATATAATTAACTTAAAGCTTTTTCAGAGATTTTTAGAGTTTTTCAAAGCTCTTTAGATTTTTCAGAGCTCTTTAGATATTTTAGGGCAATTTAGAGTTTCAGGGGTTTTAGAGTTTTTCAAGGCTTTTAGGGAACATTCAAAATTGATCTTCACTATTGTAGGGATTTGTTATTATCATTCTTTAAAGAGTCTACTAGCTTGTAGATCCCAGTGCTACAGAGTCTTATTAAATTTAATCTTTTCGAAGCTTTTTGGAGTCTTCCTGAGCTTTTTAGAGTTTCTAATAGCTCTTTCAGGGCTCTTTAGTGTTTTTAGGGTTTTTAGGAAACATCCAAAGTTAATCTTCATTATTGCAGCGAATTTTGTTAGTATCATTCTTATACATAATTAAGTTACTTTCAGTTGGCTATAACGAATCCCCTCTGGCTAGTAGATACTAGTGCTACGAAATATAATTAACTTAAAGCTTTTCAGAGATTTTTAGAGTTTTTCAGAGCTTTTTAGAGTTTTCAGAGCTCTTTAGATTTTTCGAGATCTTTAGATATTTTAGGGCTTTTTAGAGTTTTGAGGGTTTTTAGAGTTTCGACGCTTTTTAGAGAACATTCAAAAGTTGATCTTCACTATTGTAGGGATTTGCTATTATCATTCTTTATCGAATCAACTAGCTTGTAGATCCCAGTACTACGGAGTATTATTAAATTAAGCTTTTCAAAAGCTTTTTGGAGTCTTCTTGAGGTTTTTAGAGTTTCTTAGAGATCTTTCAGGCTCTTTAGTGTTTTAGGGTTTTTAGGAAACACATCCAAATCATTCATTATTGTAGCGAATTTTGTTAGTATCATTCTTTATACAGAATTAAGTTACTTTCAGTTGGCTTTAAACGAATCCTCTGGATAGAGATACTAGTGCTACGAAATATAATTAACTTAAAGCTTTTTCAGAGATTTTTAGAGTTTTTCAAAGCTCTTTAGATTTTTCAGAGCTCTTTAGATATTTTTAGGGCAATTTAGAGTTTTCAGGGGTTTTTAGAGTTTTCAAGGCTTTTTAGGGACATTCAAAATGATCTTCACTATTGTAGGGATTTGTTATTAATCATTCTTTAAAGAGTCTACTAGCTTGTAGATCCCAGTGCTACAGAGTATTATTAAAATTAATCTTTTCGAAGCTTTTTGGAGTCTTCCTGAGCTTTTTCGAGTTTCTAATAGCTCTTTCAGGGCTCTTTAGTGTTTTTAGGGTTTTTAGGAAACATCCAAAGTTATTCTTCATTATTGCAACGAATTTTGTTAGTATCATTCTTTATACATAAGTAAGTTACTTTCAGTTGGCTTTAACGAATCCTCTGGCTAGAAGATACTAGTGCTATGAAATATATTAACTAAAGCTTTTTCAGAGCTTTTTAGAGTTTTTCAGAGCTCTTTAGATTTTTCAGAGCTCTTTAGATAATTTAGGGATTTTTAGAGTTTTCCAACGCTTTTCGAGAACATTCAAAATATATCTTCACTATGTAGGGATTTGTTTATCATTCTTTATCGAATCTCCTAGTGTTAAATCCCAGTGCTACGAGTATTATTAAATTTAAGCTTTTCAAAGCTTTTGGAGTCTTCCTGAGCTTTTTAGAGTTTCTCAGAGCTCTTTCAGGGCTCTTTATGTTTTTAGGGTTTTAAGGAAACTCCAAAGATAATCTTCATTATTGTCGGGAATTTTGTTAGTATCATTCATATAAGGTATTAAGTTTACTTTCAGTTGGCTTTAACGACCCCTTGGCTAGTAGATACTATTGCTACGAAATATAATTAACTAAAGCTTTTTCAGAGCTTTTTAGTGTTTTTCAGAGCTCTTTAGATTTTCAGAGATCATTAGATATTTTAGGGCTTTTTGAGTTTCAGGGTTTCTTAGAGATTTCAAGGCTTTTTAGAGAACATTCAAAGTTGATCTTCACTATTGGAGGGATTTCTTATTATCATTCTTTAAAGAAACTCCTAGCTTGTAGATCCCAGTGCTACAGAGTATTATCAAATTAAGCTTTTTCAAAGTTTTTGGAGTCTTCATGAGCTTTTTGGAGTTTCTCAGAGCTCTTTCATGGCTCTTTAGGATTTTTAGGAAACATCCAAAGATAACCTTCATTATTGTAGGGAATTTTGTTAGTATCATTCCTTATAGGAATTAAGTTACTTTTAGTTGGCTTTACCGAATCCCCTGGCTAGTATATACTAGTGCAACGAAACATAATTAACTTAAAGCTTTTTCAGAGCTTTTTAGAGTTTTTCAGAGCTCTTTAGATTTTTTAGAGCTCTTTAGATATTTTAGGCTTTTTAGAGTTTTGAGGGTTTTTTAGAGTTTTCGACGCTTTTTTAGAGAACATTCAAAGTTGATCTTCACTATTGTAGGGATTTGCTAATATAATTCTTTATCGATCTCCTAGCTTGTAGATCCCAGTACTACGATATTACTAAATTTAAGCTTTTCAAAGCTTTTTGGAGTCTTCCTGAGCTTTTTAGAGTTTCTAGAGCTCTTTCAGGGCTCTTTAGTGTTCTTAGGGTTTTTAGGAAACATCCAAAGATAATCTTCATTATTTTCGGGAATTTTGTTAGTATCATTCATTATAAAGTATTAAGTTACTTTCAGTTGGCTTTAAGAAATCCCCTGGCTAGTAGATACTAGTGCTACGAAATATAATTAACTTAAAGCTTTTTCAGAGCTTTTTAGAGTTTTTCAGAGCTCTTTAGATTTTTCAGAGAGCTTTAGATATTTTAGGGCTTTTTAGAGTTTTCAGGGTTTTTTAGAGTTTTCGACGCTTTTTAGAGAACATTCAAAGTTGATCTTCACTATTGTAGGGATTTGCTATTATCATTCTTTATCGAATCAACTAGCTTGTAGATCCCAGTACTACGGAGTATTATTAAATTTAAGCTTTTTCAAAGCTTTTTGGAGTCTTCTGAGGTTTTTAGAGTTTCTTAGAGATCTTTCAGGGCTCTTTAGTGTTTTTGGGTTTTTAGGAAACATCCAAAGATAATCTTCATTATTGTAGCGAATTTTGTTAGTATCATTCTTTACAGAATTAAGTTACTTTCAGTTGGCTTTAACGAATCCTCTGGCTAGAAGATACTAGTGCTACGAAATATAATTAACTTAAAGCTTTTTCAGAGCTTTTTAGAGTTTTTCAAAGCTCTTTAGATTTTTCAGAGCTGTTAAGATATTTTAGGGCAATTTAGAGTTTTCAGGGGTTTTTAGAGTTTTCAAGGCTTTTAAGGGAACATTCAAAATTGATCTTCACTATTGTAGGGATTTGTTATTATCATTCTTTAAAGAGTCTACTAGCTTGTAGATCCCAGTGCTCCAGAGTATTATTAAATTTAATCTTTTCGAAGCTTTTTGGAGTCTTCCTGAGCTTTTTAGAGTTTCTAATACCTCTTTCAGGGCTCTTTAGTATTTCTAGGGTTTTTAGGAAACATCCAAAGTTAATCTTCATTATTGCAGCGAATTTTGTACATAATTAAGTTACTTTCAGTTGTCTTTCACGAATCCTCTGGCTAGAAGATACTAGTGCTATGAAATATAATTAACTTAAAGCTTTTTCAGAGCTTTTTAGAGTTTTTCAGAGCTCTTTAGATTTTTCAGAGCTCTTTAGATAATTTAGGGATTTTTAGAGTTTTCAGGGTTTTTTAGAGTTTTCAACGCTTTTTCGAGAACATTCAAAATATATCTTCACTATTGTAGGGATTTGTTATTATCATTCTTTATCGAATCTCCTAGTTGTTAAATCCCAGTGCTACGGAGTATTATTAAATTTAAGTTTTTCAAAGCTTTTTGGAGTCTTCCAGAGCTTTTTAGAGTTTCTCAGAGCTCTTTAGTGTTTTTAGGGTTTTAAGGAAACATCCAAAGATAATGAAGGGAATTTTGTTAGTATCATTCATTATAAGGTATTAAGTTACTTTCAGTTGGCTTTAACGAACCCCTTGGCTAGTAGATACTATTGCTACGAAATATAATTAACTTAAAGCTTTTTCAGAGCTTTTTAGTGTTTTTCAGAGCTCTTTAGATTTTTCAGAGATCATTAGATATTTTAGGGCTTTTTAGAGTTTTCAGGGTTTCTTAGAGATTTCAAGGCTTTTTAGAGAACATTCAAAGTTGAACTTCACTATTGGAGGAATTTTTTATTATCATTCTTTAAAGAAACCCCTAGCTTGTAGATCCCAGTGCTACAGAGTATTATCAAATTAAGCTTTTCAAAGTTTTTGGAGTCTTCCTGAGCTTTTTGGAGTTTCTCAGAGCTCTTTCAGGGCTCTTTAGGATTTTTAGGAAACATCCAAAGATAACCTTCATTATTGTAGGGAATTTTGTTAGTATCATTCTTTATAAGGAATTAAGTTACTTTTAGTTGGCTTTACCGAATCCCCTGGCTAGTATATACTAGTGCAACGAAACATAATTAACTTAAATCTTTTTCAGAGCTTTTTAGAGTTTTTCAGAGCTCTTTATATTTTTTAGAGCTCTTTAGATATTTTAGGGATTTTTAGAGTTTTGAGGGTTTTTTAGAGAACATTCAAAGTTGATCTTCACTATTGTAGGGATTTGCTAATATAATTCTTTATCAAATCTCTTAGCTTGTAGATCCCAGTACTACGGAGTATTACTAAATTTAAGCTTTTCAAAGCTTTTTGGAGTCTTCCTGAGCTTTTTAGAGTTTCTCAGAGCTCTTTCAGGGCTCTTTAGTGTTCTTAGGGTTTTTAGGAAACATCCAAAGATAATCTTCATTATTGTCGGGAATTTTGTTGGTATCATTCTTTATACAGAATTAAATTACTTTCAGTTGGCTTTAACGAATCCTCTGGCTAGAAGATACTAGTGCAACGAAATATAATTAACTTAAAGCTTTTTCAGAGCTTTTTAGAGTTTTTTAAAGCTCTTTAGATTTTTCAGAGCTCTTTAGATATTTTAGGGCAATTTAGAGTTTTCAGGGGTTTTTAGAGTTTTCAAGGCTTTTTTAGGGAACATTCAAAATTGATCTTCACTATTGTAGGGATTTGTTATTATCATTCTTTAAAGAGTCTACTAGCTTGTAGATCCCAGTGCTACAGAGTATTATTAAATTTAATCTTTTCGAAGCTTTTTGGAATCTTCCAGAGCTTTTTAAAGTTTCTAATAGCTCTTTCAGGGCTCTTTAGTGTTTTTAGGTTTTTTGGAAACATCCAAAGTTAATCTTCATTATTGCAGCGAATTTTGTTAGTATCATTATTTATACATAATTAAATTACTTTCAGTTGGCTTTAACGAATCCTCTGGCTAGAAGATACTAGTGCTATGAAATATAATTAACTTAAAGCTTTTTCAGAGCTTTTTAGATTTTTTCAGAGCTCTTTAGATTTTTTAGAGCTATTTAGATATTTTAGGGTTTTTTAGAGTTTTGAGGGTTTTTTAGAGTTTTCGACGATTTTTAGAGAACATTCAAAGTTGATCTTCACTATTGTAGGGATTTGCTAATATAATTCTTTATCGAATCTCCTAGCTTGTAGATCCCAGTACTACGGAGTATTATTAAATTTGAGCTTTTCAAAGATTTTTTGAGCCTTCCTGAGCTTTTTAGAGTTTCTCAGAGCTCTTTAGTGTTTTTGGGGTTTTTAGGAAACATCCAAAGATAATCTTTATTATTGTCGGGAATTTTGTTAGTATCATTCATTATAAGGTATTAAGTTACTTTCAGTTGGCTTTAACGAAGGGCTAGTAGATACTAGTGCTACGAAATATAATTAACTTAAAGCTTTTTCAGAGCTTTTTAGTGTTTTTCAGAGCTCTTTAGATTTTTCAGAGATCTTTAGATATTTTAGGGCTTTTTATAGTTTTCTGGGTTTCTTAGAGATTTCAAGGCTTTTTAGAGAACATTCAAAGTTGATCTTCACTATGAGAGGGATTTGTTATTATCATTCTTTAAAGAAACTCCTAGCTTGTAGATCCCAGTGCTACAGAGTATTATCAAATTAAGCTTTTCAAAGTTTTTGGAGTCTTCCTGAGCTTTTTGGAGTTTCTCAGAGCTCTTTCAGGGCTCTTTAAGATTTTTAGGAAACATCCAAAGATAACCTTCATTATTGTAGGGAATTTTGTTAGTATCATTCTTTATAAGGAATTAAGTTACTTTTAGTTGGCTTTACCGAATCCCCTAGCTAGTATATACTAGTGCAACGAAACATAATTAACTTAAAGCTTTTTCAGAGCTTTTTAGAGTTTTTCAGAGCTCTTTATATTTTTTAGAGCTCTTTAGATATTTTAGGGCTTTTTAGAGTTTTGAGGGTTTTTTTAGAGTTTTCGTCGCTTTTTAGAGAACATTAAAAGTTGATCTTCACTATTGTAGGGATTTGCTAATATAATTATTTATCGAATCTCCTAGCTTGTAGATCCCAGTACTACGGAGTATTACTAAATTTAAGCTTTTCAAAGCTTTTTGGAGTCTTCCTGAGCTTTTTAGAGTTTCTCAGAGCTCTTTCAGGGCTCTTTAGTGTTCTTAGGGTTTTTAGGAAACATCCAAAGATAATCTTCATTATTGTCGGGAATTTTGTTAGTATCATTCATTATAAGGTATTAAGTTACTTTCAGTTGGCTTTAACGAATCCCCTGGCTAGTAGATACTATTGCTACGAAATATAATTAACTTAAAGCTTTTTTAGAGCTTTTTAGTGTTTTTCAGAGCTCTTTAGATTTTTCAGAGATCATTAGATATTTTAGGGCTTTTTAGAGTTTTCAGGGTTTTTTAGAGATTTCAAGGGTTTTTAGAGAACATTCAAATTGATCTTCACTATTAGAGGGATTTCTTATTATCATTCTTTAAAGAATATCCTAGCTTGTAGATCCCAGTGCTACGGAGTATTATCAAATTAAGCTTTTCAAAGTTTTTAGAGTCTTCTTGAGCTTTTTGGAGTTTCTCAGAGCTCTTTCAGGGCTCCTTAGTGTTAATAGGATTTTTAGGAAACATCCAAAGATAAACCTCATTATTGTAGGGAATTTTGTTAGTATCATTTTTTATCAAGAATTAAGTTACTTTTAGTTGGCTTTAACGAATCCCCTGGATAGTACATACTAATGCTACGGAGTATTATTAAATAGCTTTTCAAAGATTTTTAGAGTCTTCTTGAGCTTTTTAGAGTTTCTCCGAGATCTTTCAGGGCTCTTAATTGTTTTTAGGGTTTTAGGAAACATTCCAAGATAATCTTCATTATTGAAGCGAATTTTGTTAGTATCATTCTTTATACAGATTAAGTTACTTTCAGTTGGCTTTAACGAATCCCCTGGCTAGAAGATACTAGTGCTACAAAATATAATTAACTTAAAGCTTTTTCAGAGCTTTTTAGAGTTTTTTAGAGCTCTTTAGATTTTTCAGAGCTCTTAAGATATTTTAGGGCCTTTTAGAATTTTCAGGGTTTTTTAGAGTTTTCAAGGCTTTTTAGAGAACATTCAAAGTTGATCTTCACTATTGGAGGGATTTCTTATTATCATTCTTTAAAGAATCTCCTAGCTTGTAGATCCCATTGCTACAGAGTATTATCAAATTAAGCTTTTCAAAGTTTTTGGAGTCTTCCAAAGCTTTTTGAAGTTTCTCAGAGCTCTTTCAGGGCTCTTTAGGAACCATCCAAAGATAACCTTCATTATGTAGGGAATTTTGTTAGTATCATTCTTTATAAAGAATTAAGTTACTTTTAGTTGGCTTTACCGAATCCCATGTCTAGTAGATACTAGTGCAACAAAATATAATTAACTTAAAGCTTTTTCAGAGCTTTTTAGAGTTTTTCAGAGCTCATTAGATTTTTTTTAGAGCTATTTAGATATTTTAGGGCTTTTCATTTTCAGGGTTGTTTTAGAGTTTTCGACGCTTTTTAGAGAACATTCAAAGTTGATCTCACTATTTAGGGATTTGCTATTATCATTCTTTATCGAATCAACTAGCTTGTAGATCCCAGTACTACAAATATTATTAAATTAAGTTTTTCAAGCTTTTTGGAGTCTTCTTGTGCTTTTTAGAGTTTCTCAGAGATCTTTCAGGGCTCTTTAGTGTTTTTAGGGTTTTTTAGGAAACATCCAGATAATCTTCATTATTGTAATCGAATTTTGTTAGTATCATTCTTTATACAGAATTAGTTACTTCAGTTGGCTTTAACGATCTCTGGCTAGAAGATACTATGCTACGAAATATATTAACTTAAAGCTTTTTCATAGATTTTTAGAGTTTTTCAGAGCTCTTAAGATATTTTAGGGCTTTTTTAGAGTTTTTAGGGGTTTTTTTAGAGTTTTCACGCTTTTTAGAGAATATTCAATATATCTTCACTATTGTATGGGATTTTATTTATCATTCTTTATCGAACTCCTAGTTGTTAATCCCATGCTACGGAGTATTATTAAATTAAGCTTTTCAAAGCTTTTTGGAGTCTTCCTGAGCTTTTTAGAGGTTTCTCAGAGCTCTTTCGGGTTCTTTATGTTTTTAGGGTTTTAGAAACATCCAAAGATAATCTTCATTATTGTCGGGAATTTTGTAGTATCATTCATTATAAGGTATTAAGTTACTTTCAGTTGGCTTGAAACGAATCCCCTGGCAGTAGATATACTAGTGCTACGAAATATTTAACTTAAAGCTTTTTCAGAGCTTTTAGTGTTTTTTCAGAGCTCTTTAGATTTTTAAGAGATCTTTTAGATAATTAGGGCTTTTTAGAATTTCAGGGGTTTTTAGATATTTCAAGGCTTTTAGAGAACATTCAAAGTTGATCTTCACTATGGAGGGATTTCTTATTATCATTCTTTAAAGAATCTCCTAGCTTGTAGATCCCAGTGCTACGGAGTATTATCAAATTAAGCTTTTCAAAATATTTGGAGTCTTCCTGAGCTTTTTGGAGTTTCTCAGAGCTCTTTCAGGGCTCTTTAGGATTTTTAGGAACCATCCAAAGATAACCTTCATTATTGTAGGAATTTTGTCAGTATCATTCTTTATAAAGTATTAATTACTTTTAGTTGGCTTTACCGAATCCCCTGGCTAGTAGATACTATGCAACGAAATATAATTAACTTAAAGCTTTCCAGAGCTTTTTAGAGTTTTTCAGAGCTCTTTATATTTTTGAGCTATTTAGATATTTTAGGGCTTTTTAGAGTTTTCAGGGTTTTTTAGAGTTTTCGACGCTTTTAGAAACATTCAAGTTGATCTTCAGTATTGTAGGGATTTGCTATTATCATTCTTTATCGAATCAATAGCTTGTAGATCCCAGTATACGGAGTATTATTAAATTTAAGCTTTTCAAAGCTTTTTGGAGTCTTTCTGAGCTTTTTAGAGTTTCTCAGAGCTCTTTCAGGGCTCTTTAGTGTTCTTAGGGTTTCTAGGAAACATCAAAATAATCTTCATTATTGTCGGAATTTTGTTAGTATCATTCATTATAAAGTATTAAGTTACTTTCAGTTGGCTTTAAACGAATCCCGGCTAGTAGATACTAGTGCTACGAAATATAATTAACTTAAAGCTTTTTCAGAGCTTTTTAGTGTTTTTCAGAGCTCTTTAGAGTTTTTCAGAGCTCTTTACCTTATTTAGAGCTCTTTAGATATTTTAGGGCTTTTTAGAGTTTTCAGGGTTTTTTTAGAGTTTTCGACGCTTTTTAGAGAACATTCAAAGTTGATCTTCACTATTGTAGGGATTTGCTATTATCATTCTTTATAGAATCAACAAGCTTGTAGATCCCAGTACTACGGAGTATTATAAAATTTAAGTTTTTCAAAGCTTTTTGAGTCTTCTTGAGCTTTTTAGAGTTTCTCAGAGATCTTCAGGGCTCTTAGTGTTTTTAGGGTTTTAGGAAACATTCCAAGATAATTTCATTATTGTAGCGAATTTTTTAGTATCATTCTTTATACAAAATTAAGTTACTTTCAATTGGCTTCAACGAATCCTCTGGCTAGAAGATACTAGTGCTACAAAATATAATTAACTTAAAGCTTTTTTTCAAAGATTTTTAGAGTTTTTCAGAGCTCTTTAGATATTTTAGGGCTTTTTAGAGTTTTCAGGGTTTTTTTAGAGTTTTCAAGGCATTTTATAGAACATTCAAAGTTGATATTCACTATTGTAGGGATTTGTTATTATAATTCTTTAATGAATCTCCTAGCTTGTAGATCCCAGTGCTACGGAGTATTATTAAATTAGCTTTTCAAAGCTTTTTGGAGTCTTCTTGAGCTTTTTAGAGTTTCTCAGCGCTCTTTCACACGGCTCCTTAGTGTTAATAGGATTTTAGGAAACATCCAAAGATAAACCTCATTATTGTAGGGAATTTGTTAGTATCATTCTTATCAAGAATTAAGTTACTTTTAGTTGGCTTTAACGAATCCCCTGGATAGTACATACTAATGCTACGGAGTATTATTAAATAGCTTTTCAAAGATTTTTGAGTCTTCTTGAGCTTTTTAGAGTTTCTCCCGAGATCTTTCAGGGCTCTTAATTGTTTTTAGGGTTTTAGGAAACATTCCAAGATAATCTTCATTATTGAAGCGAATTTTGTTAGTATCATTCTTTATACAGATTAAGTTACTTTCAGTTGGCTTTAACGAATCCCCTGGCTAGAAGAATACTAGTGCTACAAATAATTAACTTAAAGCTTTTTCAGAGCTTTTTAGAGTTTTTTTAGAGCTCTTTAGATTTTTCAGAGCTCTTAAGATATTTTAGGGCCTTTTAGAATTTTCAGGGTTTTTTAGAGTTTTCAAGGCTTTTTAGAGAACATTCAAAGTTGATCTTCACTATTGGAGGGATTTCTTATTATCATTCTTTAAAGAATCTCCTAGCTTGTAGATCCCATTGCTACAGAGTATTATCAAATTAAGCTTTCAAAGTTTTTGGAGTCTTCCAAAGCTTTTTGAAGTTTCTCAGAGCTCTTTCAGGGCTCTTTAGATTTTTAGGAACCATCCAAAGATAACCTTCATTATTGTAGGGAATTTTGTTAGTATCATTCTTTATAAAGAATTAAGTTACTTTTAGTTGGCTTTACCGAATCCCATGTCTAGTAGATACTAGTGCAACAAAAATAATTAACTTAAAGCTTTTTCAGACTTTTTAGAGTTTTTCAGAGCTCATTAGATTTTTTTAGAGCTATTTAGATATTTTAGAGGGCTTTTAGAGTTTTCAGGGTTTTTTAGAGTTTTCGACGCTTTTTAGAGAACATTCAAAGTTGATCTTCACTATTGTAGGGATTTGCTATTATCATTCTTTATCGAATCAACTAGCTTGTAGATCCCAGTACTACAAAGTATTATTAAATTTAAGCTTTTCAAAGCTTTTTGGAGTCTTCTTGTTGTTTTTAGAGTTTCTCAGAGATCTTTCAGGGCTCTTTAGTGTTTTTAAGGGTTTTTAGGAAACATCCAAAGATATCTTCATTATTGTAGCGAATTTTGTTAGTATCATTCTTTATACAGAATTAAGTTACTTTCAGTTGGCTTTAACGAATCCTCTGGCTAGAAGATACTAGTGCTACGAAATATATTAACTTAAAGCTTTTTCAGAGATTTTTAGAGTTTTTCAGAGCTCTTAAGATATTTTAGGGCTTTTTAGAGTTTTTAGGGTTTTTTAGAGTTTTCATTCACCTTTTTAGAGAATATTCAAATATATCTTCACTATTGTAGGGATTTTTATTATCATTCTTTATCGAATCTCCTAGTTTTAAATCCCAGTGCTACGGAGTATTATTAAATCTAAGCTTTTCAAAGCTTTTTGGAGTCTTCCTGAGCTTTTTAGAGTTTCTCAAGCTCTTTCAGGGTTCTTTAGTGTTTTTAGGGTTTTTAGGAAACATCCAAAGATAATCTTCATTATTGTCGGGAATTTTGTTAGTATCATTCATTATAAGGTATTAAGTTACTTTCAGTTGGCTTTAACGAATCCCCTGGCTAGTAGATACTAGTGCTACGAAATATTTAACTTAAAGCTTTTTCAGAGCTTTTTAGTGTTTTTTCAGAGCTCTTTAGATTTTTAAGAGATCTTAGATAATTTAGGGCTTTTTAGAATTTTCAGGGTTTTTAGATATTTCAAGGCTTTTTAGAGACATTCAAAGTTGATCTTCACTATTGGAGGGATTTCTTATTATCATTCTTAAAGAATCTCCTACTTGTAGATCCCAGTGCTACGGAGTATTATCAAATTAAGCTTTTCAAATATTTGGAGTCTTCCTGAGCTTTTTTGGAGTTTCTCAGAGCTCTTTCAGGGCTCTTTAGGATTTTTAGGAACCATCCAAAGATAACCTTCATTATTGTAGGGAATTTTGTCAGTATCATTCTTTATAAAGTATTAAGTTACTTTTAGTTGGCTTACCGAATCCCCTGGCTAGTAGATACTAGTGCAACGAAATATAATTAACTTAAAGCTTTTCCAGAGCTTTTTAGAGTTTTTCAGAGCTCTTTAGTTTTTTAGAGCTATTTAGATATTTTAGGGCTTTTAGAGTTTTCAGGGTTTTTTAGAGTTTTCGACGCGCTTTTTAGAAACATTCAAAGTTGATCTCAGTATTGTAGGGATTTGCTATTATCATTCTTTATCGAATCAACTAGCTTGTAGATCCCAGTACTACGGAGTATTATTAAATTTAAGCTTTTCAAAGCTTTTTGGAGTCTTTCTGAGCTTTTTAGAGTTTCTCAGAGCTCTTTCAGGGCTCTTTATGTTCTTAGGGTTTCTAGGAAACATCAAAAGATAATCTTCATTATTGTCGGGAATTTTGTTAGTATCATTCATTATAAAGTATTAAGTTACTTTCAGTTGGCTTTAACGAATCCCCTGGCTAGTAATACTAGTGCTACGAAATATAATTAACTTAAAGCTTTTTCAGAGCTTTTTAGTGTTTTTCAGAGCTCTTTAGAGTTTTTCAGAGCTCTTTACCTTATTTAGAGCTCTTTAGATATTTTAGGGCTTTTTAGAGTTTTCAGGGTTTTTTAGAGTTTTCGACGCTTTTTAGAGAACATTCAAAGTTGATCTTCACTATTGTAGGATTTGCTATTATCATTCTTTATAGAATCAACAACTTGTAGATCCCAGTACTACGGAGTATTATAAAATTTAAGTTTTCAAAGCTTTTGGAGTCTTCTTGAGCTTTTTAGAGTTTCTCAGAGATCTTTCAGGGCTCTTTAGTGTTTTTTAGGGTTTTAGGAAACATTCCAAGATAATTTCATTATTGTAGCGAATTCTTTTAGTATCATTCTTTATACAAAATTAAGTTACTTTCAATTGGCTTCAACGAATCCTCTGGCTAGAAGATACTAGTGCTACAAATATAATTAACTTAAAGCTTTTTCAAAGATTTTTAGAGTTTTTTCAGAGCTCTTTAGATATTTTAGGGCTTTTTTAGAGTTTTCAGGGTTTTTTAGAGTTTTCAAGGCATTTTAGAGAACATTCAAAGTTGATATTCACTATTGTAGGATTTGTTATTATAATTCTTTAATGAATCTCCTAGCTTGTAGATCCCAGTGCTACGGAGTATTATTAAATTAAGCTTTCAAAGCTTTTTGGAGTCTTCTTGAGCTTTTTAGAGTTTCTCAGCGCGCTCTTTCACGGCTCCTTAGTGTTAATAGGATTTTTAGGAAACATCCAAAGATAAACCTCATTATGTAGGGAATTTTGTTAGTATCATTCTTTATCAAGAATTAAGTTACTTTTAGTTGGCTTTAACGAATCCCCTGGATAGTACATACTAATGCTACGGAGTATTATTAAAGCTTTCAAAATTTTTAGAGTCTTCTTGAGCTTTTTAGAGTTTCTCCGAGATCTTTCAGGGCTCTTAATTGTTTTTAGGGTTTTAGGAAACATTCCAAGATAATCTTCATTATTGAAGCGAATTTTGTTAGTATCATTCTTTATACAGATTAAGTTTACTTTCAGTTGGCTTTAACGAATCCCCTGGCTAGAAGATACTAGTGCTACAAAATTAATTAACTTAAAGCTTTTTCAGAGCTTTTTAGAGTTTTTTAGAGCTCTTTAGATTTTTCAGAGCTCTTAAGATATTTAGGGCCTTTTAGAATTTTCAGGGTTTTTTAGAGTTTTCAAGGCTTTTAGAGAACATTCAAGTTGATCTTCACTATTGGAGGGATTTCTTATTATCATTCATTCTTTAAAGAATCTCCTAGCTTGTAGATCCCATTGCTACAAGTATTATCAAATTAAGCTTTCAAAGTTTTTGGAGTCTTCCAAAGCTTTTTGAAGTTTCAGAGCTCTTTCAGGGCTCTTTAGGATTTTTAGGAACCATCCAAAGATAACCTTCATTATTGTAGGGAATTTTGTTATTCATTCTTTATAAAATTAAGTTACTTTTAGTTGGCTTTACCGAATCCCATGTCTAGTAGATACTAGTGCAACAAAATATAATTAACTTAAAGCTTTTTCAAGCTTTGTTAGAGTTTTCAGAGCTCATTAGATTTTTTTAGCTATTTAGATATTTTAGGGCTTTTTAGAGTTTCAGGTTTTTTAGAGTTTTCGACGCTTTTTAGAGAACATTCAAAGTTGATCTTCACTATTGTAGGGATTTGCTATTATCATTCTTTATCGAATCAACTAGCTTGTAGATCCCAGTACTACAAAGTATTATTAAATTTAAGCTTTTCAAAGCTTTTTGGAGTCTTCTTGTGCTTTTTTAGAGTTTCTCTCAGAGATCTTTCTGGGCTCTTTAGTGTTTTTTAGGGTTTTTAGGAAACATCCAAAGATAATCTTCATTATGTAGCGAATTTTTTAGTATCATTCTTTATACAGAATTAAGTTACTTTCAGTTGGCTTTAACGAATCCTCTGGCTAGAAGATACTAGTGCTACGAAATATAATTAACTTAAAGCTTTTTCAGAGATTTTTAGAGTTTTTCAGAGCTCTTAAGATATTTTAGGGCTTTTTAGAGTTTTTAGGGTTTTTAGAGTTTTCAACGCTTTTTAGAGAATATTCAAAATATATCTTCACTATTGTAGGGATTTGTTATTATCATTCTTTATCGAATCTCCTAGTTGTTAAATCCCAGTGCTACGGAGTATTATTAAATCTAAGCTTTTCAACTTTTTGGAGGCTTCCTGAGCTTTTTAGAGTTTCTCAGAGCTCTTTCAGGGTTTCTTTAGTGTTTTTAGGGTTTTTAGGAAACATCCAAAGATAATCTTCATTATTGTCGGAATTTTGTTAGTATCATTCATTATAAGGTATTAGTTACTTTCAGTTGGCTTTAACGAATCCCCTGGCTAGTAGATACTAGTGCTACGAAATATATTTAACTTAAAGCTTTTTCAGAGCTTTTTAGTGTTTTTCAGAGCTCTTTAGATTTTTAAGAGATCTTTAGATAATTAGGGCTTTTTAGAATTTTCAGGGTTTTTTAGATATTTCAAGGCTTTTTAGAGAACATTCAAAGTTGATCTTCACTATTGGAGGGATTTCTTATTATCATTCTTTAAAGAATCTCCTAGCTTGTAATCCCAGTGCTACGGAGTATTATCAAATTAAGCTTTTCAAAATATTTGGAGTCTTCCTGAGCTTTTTGGAGTTTTCTCAGAGCTCTTTCAGGGCTCTTTAGGATTTTTGGAACCATCCAAAGATAACCTTCATTATTGTAGGAATTTTGTCAGTATCATTCTTTATAAAGTATTAAGTTACTTTTAGTTGGCTTTACCGAATCCCCTGGCTAGTAGATACTAGTGCAACGAAATATAATTAACTTAAAGCTTTTCCAGAGCTTTTTAGAGTTTTCAGAGCTCTTTAGATTTTTTAGAGCTATTTAGATATTTTAGGGCTTTTTAGAGTTTTCAGGGTTTTTTAGAGTTTTCGACGCTTTTTAGAAAACATTCAAAGTTGATCTTCAGTATTGTAGGATTTGCATTATCATTCTTTATCGAATCAACTAGCTTGTAGATCCCAGTACTACGGAGTATTATTAAATTTAAGCTTTTCAAAGCTTTTGGAGTCTTTCTGAGCTTTTTAGAGTTTCTCAGAGCTCTTTCAGGGCTCTTTAGTTTCTTAGGGTTTCTTAGGAAACATCAAAAGATAATCTTCATTATTGTCGGGAATTTTGTTAGTATCATTCATTATAAAGTATTAAGTTACTTTCAGTTGGCTTTAACGAATCCCCTGGCTAGTAGATACTAGTGCTACGAAATATAATTAACTAAAGCTTTTTCAGAGCTTTTTAGTGTTTTTCAGAGCTCTTTAGAGTTTTTCAGAGCTCTTTACCTTATTTAGAGCTCTTTAGATATTTTAGGGCTTTTTAGAGTTTTCAGGGTTTTTTAGAGTTTTCGACGCTTTTTAGAGAACATTCAAAGTTGATCTTCACTATTGTAGGGATTTGCTATTATCATTCTTTATAGAATCAACAAGCTTGTAGATCCCAGTACTACGGAGTATATAAAATTAATTTTTCAAAGCTTTTTGGAGTCTTCTTGAGCTTTTTAGAGTTTCTCAGAGATCTTTCAGGGCTCTTTAGTGTTTTTAGGGTTTTAGGAAACATTCCAAGATAATTTCATTATTGTAGCGAATTCTTTTAGTATCATTCTTTATACAAAATTAAGTTACTTTCAATTGGCTTCAACGAATCCTCTGGCTAGAAGATCTAGTGCTACAAAATATAATTAACTTAAAGCTTTTCAAAGATTTTTAGAGTTTTTTAGAGCTCTTTAGATATTTTAGGGCTTTTAGAGTTTCAGGGGTTTTTAGATTTTCAAGGCATTTTAGAGAACATTCAAAGTTGATATTCACTTGTAGGGATTTGTTATTATAATTCTTTAATGAATCTCCTAGCTTGTAGATCCCAGTGCTACGGAGTATTATTAAATTAAGCTTTTCAAAGCTTTTTGGAGTCTTCTTGAGCTTTTTAGAGTTTCTCAGCGCTCTTTCACGGCTCCTTAGTGTTAATAGGATTTTTAGGAAACATCCAAAGATAAACCTCATTATTGTAGGGAATTTTGTTAGTATCATTCTTTATCAAGAATTAAGTTACTTTTAGTTGGCTTTAACGAATCCCCTGGATAGTACATACTAATGCTACGGAGTATTATTAAATAGCTTTTCAAAGATTTTTGAGAGTCTTCTTGAGCTTTTTAGAGTTTCTCCGAGATCTTTCAGGGCTCTTAATTGTTTTTAGGGTTTTAGGAAACATTCCAAGATAATCTTCATTTTGAAGCGAATTTTGTTAGTATCATTCTTTATACAGATTAAGTTACTTTCAGTTGGCTTTAACGAATCCCCTGGCTAGAAATACTAGTGCTACAAAATATAATTAACTTAAAGCTTTTTCAGAGCTTTTTAGAGTTTTTTAGAGCTCTTTAGATTTTTCAGAGCTCTTAAGATATTTTAGGGCCTTTTAGAATTTCAGGGTTTTTTGAGTTTTCAAGGCTTTTTAGAGAACATTCAAAGTTGATCTTCACTATTGGAGGATTTCTTATTATCATTCTTTAAAGAATCTCCTAGCTTGTAGATCCCATTGCTACAGAGTATTATCAAATTAAGCTTTTCAAAGTTTTTGGAGTCTTCCAAAGCTTTTTGAAGTTTCTCCTCAGAGCTCTTTCAGGGCTCTTAGGATTTTTAGGAACCATCCAAAGATAACCTTCATTATTGTAGGGAATTTTGTTAGTATCATTCTTTATAAAGAATTAAGTTACTTTTAGTTGGCTTTACCGAATCCCATGTCTAGTAGATACTAGTGCAACAAATATAATTAACTTAAAGCTTTTCAGAGCTTTTTAGAGTTTTTTCAGAGCTCATTAGATATTTTAGAGCTATTTAGATATTTTAGGGCTTTTAGAGTTTTCAGGGTTTTTAGAGTTTTCGACGCTTTTTAGAGAACATTCAAAGTTGATCTTCACTATTGTAGGGATTTGCTATTATCATTCTTTATCGAATCAACTAGCTTGTAGATCCCAGTACTACAAAGTATTATTAAATTTAAGCTTTTCAAAGCTTTTTGGAGTCTTCTTGTGCTTTTTAGAGGCTCAAGATCTTTCAGGGCTCTTTAGTGTTTTTAGGGTTTTTTAGGAAACATCCAAAGATAATCTCAGTTTGTAGCGAATTTTGTTAGTATCATTCTTTATACAGAATTAAGTTACTTTCAGTTGGCTTTAAAACGAATCCTCTGGCTAGAAGATACAGTGCTACGAAATATAATTAACTTAAAGCTTTTTCAGAGATTTTAGAGTTTTTCAGAGCTCTTAAGATATTTTAGGGCTTTTTAGAGTTTTTAGGGTTTTTTAGAGTTTTTCAACGCTTTTTAGAGAATATTCAAAATATATCTTCACTATTGTAGGGATTTGTTTATTATCATTCTTTATCGAATCTCCTAGTTGTTAACTCCCAGTGCTACGGAGTATTATTAAATCTAAGCTTTTCAAAGCTTTTGGAGTCTTCCTGACTTTTTAGAGTTTCTCAGAGCTCTTTCAGGGTTCTTTAGTGTGTTTTTAGGGTTTTTTAGGAACATCCAAAGATAATCTTCATTATTGTCGGGAATTTTGTTAGTATCATTCATTATAAGGTATTAAGTTACTTTCAGTTGGCTTTAACGAATCCCCTGGCTAGTAGATACTAGTGCTACGAAATATATTTAACTTAAAGTTTTTTCAGAGCTTTTAGTGTTTTTCATAGCTCTTTAGATTTTTAAGAGATCTTTAGATAATTTAGGGCTTTTTAGAATTTTCAGGGTTTTTTAGATATTTCAAGGCTTTTTAGAGAACATTCAAAGTTGATCTTCTATTGGAGGGATTTCTTATTATCATTCTTTAAAGAATCTCCTAGCTTGTAGATCCCAGTGCTACGGAGTATTTCAAATTAAGCTTTTCAAAATATTTTGGAGTCTTCCTGAGCTTTTTGGAGTTTCTCAGAGCTCTTTCAGGGCTCTTTAGGATTTTTAGGAACCATCCAAGATAACCTTCATTATTGTAGGGAATTTTGTCAGTATCATTCTTATAAAGTATTAAGTTACTTTAGTTGGCTTTACCGAATCCCCTGGCTAGTAGATACTAGTGCAACGAATATAATTAACTTAAAGCTTTTCCAGAGCTTTTTAGAGTTTTCAGAGCTCTTTAGATATTTTTTAGAGCTATTGATATTTTAGGGCTTTTTAGAGTTTTTTCAGGGTTTTTAGAGTTTTCGACGCTTTTAGAAACATTCAAAGTTGATCTTCAGATGTAGGGATTGCTATTATCATTCTTTATCGAATCAACTAGCTTGTAGATCCCAGTACTACGGAGTATTATTAAATTTAAGCTTTTCAAAGCTTTTTGGAGTCTTTCTGAGCTTTTTAGAGTTCTCAGAGCTCTTTCAGGGCTCTTTAGTGTTCTAGGGTTTCTAGGAAACATCAAAAGATAATCTTCATTATTGTCGGGAATTGTTAGTATCATTCATTATAAAGTATTAAGTTACTTTCAGTTGGCTTTAACGAATCCCCTGGCTAGTATATACTAGTGCTACGAAATATAATTAACTTAAAGCTTTTTCAGAGCTTTTTAGTGTTTTTCAGAGCTCTTTAGAGTTTTTCAAGCTCTTTACCTTATTTAGAGCTCTTTAGATATTTTAGGGCTTTTAGAGTTTTCAGGGTTTTTTTAGAGTTTTCGACGCTTTTTAAGAACATTCAAAGTTGATCTTCACTATTGTAGGGATTTGCTATTATCATTCTTTATAGAATCAACAAGCTTGTAGATCCCAGTACTACGGAGTATTATAAAATTTAAGTTTTTCAAAGCTTTTTGGAGTCTTCTTGAGCTTTTTAGAGTTTCTCAGAGATCTTTCAGGGCTCTTTAGTGTTTTAGGGTTTAGGAAACATTCCAAGATAATTTCATTATTGTAGCGAATTCTTTTAGTATCATTCTTTATACAAAATTAAGTTACTTTCAATTGGCTTCAACGAATCCTCTGGCTGAAGATACTAGTGCTACAAATATAATTAACTTAAAGCTTTTTCAAAGATTTTAGAGTTTTCAGAGCTCTTTAGATATTTTAGGGCTTTTTAGAGTTTTCACAGGGTTTTTTAGAGTTTTCAAGGCATTTTAGAGAACATTCAAAGTTGATATTCACTATTGTAGGGATTTGTTATTATAATTCTTTAATGAATCTCCTAGCTTGTAGATCCCAGTGCTACGGAGTATTATTAAATTAAGCTTTTCAAAGCTTTTTGGAGTCTTCTGAGCTTTTTAGAGTTTCTCAGCGCTCTTCACGGCTCCTTAGTGTTAATAGGATTTTTAGGAAACATCCAAAATAAACCTCATTATTGTAGGGAATTGTTAGTATCATTCTTTATCAAGATAAGTTACTTTTAGTTGGCTTTAACGAATCCCCTGGATAGTACATACTAATGCTACGGAGTATTATTAATAGCTTTTTCAAAGATTTTTAGAGTCTTCTTGAGCTTTTTAGAGTTTCTCCGAGATCTTTCAGGGCTCTTAATTGTTTTTAGGGTTTTAGGAAAATTCCAAGATAATCTTCATTATTGAAGCGAATTTTGTTAGTATCATTCTTTATACAGATTAAGTTACTTTCAGTTGGCTTTAACGAATCCCCTGGCTAGAAGATACTAGTGCTACAAAATATAATTAACTTAAAGCTTTTTCAGAGCTTTTTAGAGTTTTTTAGAGCTCTTTAGATTTTTCAGAGCTCTTAAGATATTTTAGGGCCTTTTAGAATTTTCAGGGTTTTTTAGAGTTTTCAAGGCTTTTTAGAGAACATTCAAAGTTGATCTTCACTATTGGAGGGATTTCTTATTATCATTCTTTAAAGAATCTCCTAGCTTGTAGATCCCATTGCTACAGAGTATTATCAAATTAAGCTTTTCAAAGTTTTTGGAGTCTTCCAAAGCTTTTTGAAGTTTCTCAGAGCTCTTTCAGGGCTCTTTAGGATTTTTAGGAACCATCCAAAGATAACCTTCATTATTGTAGGGAATTTTGTTAGTATCATTCTTTATAAAGAATAAGTTACTTTTAGTTGGCTTTACCGAATCCCATGTCTAGTAGATACTAGTGCAACAAATATAATTAACTTAAAGCTTTTTCAGAGCTTTTTAGAGTTTTTCAGAGCTCATTAGATTTTTTAGAGCTATTTAGATATTTAGGGCTTTTTAGAGTTTTCAGGGTTTTTTTAGAGTTTTCGACGCTTTTTAGAGAACATTCAAAGTTGATCTTCACTATTGTAGGGATTTGCTATTATCATTCTTTATCGAATCAACTAGCTTGTAGATCCCAGTACTACAAAGTATTATTAAATTTAAGCTTTTCAAAGCTTTTGGAGTCTTCTTGTGCTTTTTAGAGTTTCTCAGAGATCTTTCAGGGCTCTTTAGTGTTTTTAGGGTTTTTAGGAAACATCCAAAGATAATCTTCATTATTGTAGCGAATTTTGTTAGTATCATTCTTTATACAGAATTAAGTTACTTTCAGTTGGCTTTAACGAATCCTCTGGCTAGAAGATACTAGTGCTACGAAATATAATTAACTTAAAGCTTTTTCAGATTTTTAGAGTTTTTCAGAGCTCTTAAGATATTTTAGGGCTTTTTAGAGTTTTTAGGGTTTTTTAGAGTTTTCAACGCTTTTTAGAGAATATTCAAAATATCTTCACTATTGTAGGGATTTGTTATTATCATTCTTTATCGAATCTCCTAGTTGTTAAATCCCAGTGCTACGGAGTATTATTAAATCTAAGCTTTTCAAGCTTTTTGGAGTCTTCCTGAGCTTTTTAGAGTTTCTCAGAGCTCTTTCAGGGTTCTTTAGTGTTTTTAGGGTTTTTAGGAAACATCCAAAGATAATCTTCATTATTGTCGGGAATTTTGTTAGTATCATTCATTATAAGGTATTAAGTTACTTTCAGTTGGCTTTAACGAATCCCCTGGCTAGTAGATACTAGTGCTACGAAATATATTTAACTTAAAGCTTTTTCAGAGCTTTTTAGTGTTTTTCAGAGCTCTTTAGATTTTTTAAGAGATCTTTAGATATTTAGGGCTTTTTAGAATTTTCAGGGTTTTTTAGATATTTCAAGGCTTTTTAGAGAACATTCAAAGTTGATCTTCACTATTGGAGGGATTTCTTATTATCATTCTTTAAAGAATCTCCTAGCTTGTAGATCCCAGTGTACGGAGTATTATCAAATTAAGCTTTTCAAAATATTTGGAGTCTTCCTGAGCTTTTGGAGTTTCTCAGAGCTCTTTCAGGGCTCTTTAGGATTTTTAGGAACATCCAAAGATAACCTTCATTATTGTAGGGAATTTTGTCAGTATCATTCTTATAAAGTATTAAGTTACTTTTAGTTGGCTTTACCGAATCCCCTGGCTAGTAGATACTAGTGCACGAATATAATTAACTTAAAGCTTTTCCAGAGCTTTTTAGAGTTTTTCAGAGCTCTTTAGATTTTTTAGAGCTATTTAGATATTTTAGGGCTTTTTAGAGTTTTCAGGGTTTTTTAGAGTTTTCGACGCTTTTTAGAAAATTCAAAGTTGATCTTCAGTATTGTAGGGATTTGCTATTATCATTCTTTATCGAATCAACTAGCTTGTAGATCCCAGTACTACGGAGTATTATTAAATTTAAGCTTTTCAAAGCTTTTTGGAGTCTTTCTGAGCTTTTTAGTTTCTCAGAGCTCTTTCAGGGCTCTTTAGTTTTCTTAGGGTTTCTAGGAAACATCAAAAGATAATCTTCATTATTGTCGGGAATTTTGTTAGTATCATTCATTATAAAGTATTAAGTTACTTTCAGTTGGCTTTAACGAATCCCCTGGCTAGTAGATACTAGTGCTACGAATATAATTAACTTAAAGCTTTTTCAGAGCTTTTTAGTGTTTTCAGAGCTCTTTAGAGTTTTTCAGAGCTCTTTACCTTATTTAGAGCTCTTTAGATATTTTAGGGCTTTTTAGAGTTTTCAGGGTTTTTTAGAGTTTTCGACGCTTTTTAGAGAACATTCAAAGTTGATCTTCACTATTGTAGGGATTTGCTATTATCATTCTTATAGAATCAACAAGCTTGTAGATCCCAGTACTACGGAGTATTATAAAATTTAAGTTTTTCAAAGCTTTTTTGGAGTCTTCTTGAGCTTTTTAGAGTTTCTCAGAGATCTTTCAGGGCTCTTAGTGTTTTTAGGGTTTTAGGAAACATTCCAAGATAATTTCATTATTGTAGCGAATTCTTTTAGTATCATTCTTTATACAAAATTAAGTTACTTTCAATTGGCTTCAACGAATCCTCTGGCTAGAAGATACTAGTGCTACAAAATATAATTAACTTAAAGCTTTTTCAAAATTTTTAGAGTTTTTCAGAGCTCTTTAGATATTTTAGGGCTTTTTAGAGTTTTCAGGGTTTTTTAGAGTTTTCAAGGCATTTTAGAGAACATTCAAAGTTGATATTCACTATTGTAGGGATTTGTTATTATAATTCTTTAATGAATCTCCTAGCTTGTAGATCCCAGTGCTACGGAGTATTATTAAATTAAGCTTTTCAAAGCTTTTTGGAGTCTTCTTGAGCTTTTTAGAGTTTCTCAGCGCTCTTTCACGGCTCCTTAGTGTTAATAGGATTTTTAGGAAACATCCAAAGATAAACCTCATTATTGTAGGGAATTTTGTTAGTATCATTCTTTATCAAGAATTAAGTTACTTTTAGTTGGCTTTAACGAATCCCCTGGATAGTACATACTAATGCTACGGAGTATTATTAAATAGCTTTTCAAAGATTTTTAGAGTCTTCTTGAGCTTTTTAGAGTTTCTCCGAGATCTTTCAGGGCTCTTAATTGTTTTTAGGGTTTTAGGAAACATTCCAAGATAATCTTCATTATTGAAGCGAATTTTGTTAGTATCATTCTTTATACAGATTAAGTTACTTTCAGTTGGCTTTAACGAATCCCCTGGCTAGAAGATACTAGTGCTACAAAATATAATTAACTTAAAGCTTTTTCAGAGCTTTTTAGAGTTTTTTAGAGCTCTTTAGATTTTTCAGAGCTCTTAAGATATTTTAGGGCCTTTTAGAATTTTCAGGGTTTTTTAGAGTTTTCAAGGCTTTTTAGAGAACATTCAAAGTTGATCTTCACTATTGGAGGGATTTCTTATTATCATTCTTTAAAGAATCTCCTAGCTTGTAGATCCCATTGCTACAGAGTATTATCAAATTAAGCTTTTCAAAGTTTTTGGAGTCTTCCAAAGCTTTTTGAAGTTTCTCAGAGCTCTTTCAGGCTCTTTAGGATTTTTAGGAACCATCCAAAGATAACCTTCATTATTGTAGGGAATTTTGTTAGTATCATTCTTTATAAAGAATTAAGTTACTTTTAGTTGGCTTTACCGAATCCCATGTCTAGTAGATACTAGTGCAACAAATATAATTAACTTAAAGCTTTTCAGAGCTTTTTAGAGTTTTTCAGAGCTCATTAGATTTTTTAGAGCTATTTAGATATTTTAGGGCTTTTTAGAGTTTTCAGGGTTTTTTAGAGTTTTCGACGCTTTTTAGAGAACATTCAAAGTTGATCTTCACTATTGTAGGGATTTGCTATTATCATTCTTTATCGAATCAACTAGCTTGTAGATCCCAGTACTACAAAGTATTATTAAATTTAAGCTTTTCAAAGCTTTTTGGAGTCTTCTTGTGCTTTTTAGAGTTTCTCAGAGATCTTTCAGGGCTCTTTAGTGTTTTTAGGGTTTTTAGGAAACATCCAAAGATAATCATTATTGTAGCGAATTTTGTTAGTATCATTCTTTATACAGAATTAAGTTACTTTCAGTTGGCTTTAACGAATCCTCTGGCTAGAAGATACTAGTGCTACGAAATATAATTAACTTAAAGCTTTTTCAGAGATTTTTAGAGTTTTTCAGAGCTCTTAAGATATTTTAGGGCTTTTTAGAGTTTTTAGGGTTTTTTAGAGTTTTCAACGCTTTTTAGAGAATATTCAAAATATATCTTCACTATTGTAGGGATTTGTATCATTCTTTATCGAATCTCCTAGTTGTTAAATCCCAGTGCTACGGAGTATTATTAAATCTAAGCTTTTCAAAGCTTTTTGGAGTCTTCCTGAGCTTTTTAGAGTTTCTCAGAGCTCTTTCAGGGTTCTTTAGTGTTTTTAGGGTTTTTAGGAAACATCCAAAGATAATCTTCATTATTGTCGGGAATTTTGTTAGTATCATTCATTATAAGGTATTAAGTTACTTTCAGTTGGCTTTAACGAATCCCCTGGCTAGTAGATACTAGTGCTACGAAATATATTTAACTTAAAGCTTTTTCAGAGCTTTTAGTGTTTTTCAGAGCTCTTTAGATTTTAAGAGATCTTTAGATAATTTAGGGCTTTTTAGAATTTTCAGGGTTTTTTAGATATTTCAAGGCTTTTTAGAGAACATTCAAAGTTGATCTTCACTATTGGAGGGATTTCTTATTATCATTCTTTAAAGAATCTCCTAGCTTGTAGATCCCAGTGTTACGGAGTATTATCAAATTAAGCTTTTCAAAATATTTGGAGTCTTCCTGAGCTTTTTGGAGTTTCTCAGAGCTCTTTCAGGGCTCTTTAGGATTTTTAGGAACCATCCAAAGATAACCTTCATTATTGTAGGGAATTTTGTCAGTATCATTCTTTATAAAGTATTAAGTTACTTTTAGTTGGCTTTACCGAATCCCCTGGCTAGTAGATACTAGTGCAACGAAATATAATTAACTTAAAGCTTTTCCAGAGCTTTTTAGAGTTTTTCAGAGCTCTTTAGATTTTTTAGAGCTATTTAGATATTTTAGGGCTTTTTAGAGTTTTCAGGGTTTTTTAGAGTTTTCGACGCTTTTTAGAAAACATTCAAAGTTGATCTTCAGTATTGTAGGGATTTGCTATTATCATTCTTTATCGAATCAACTAGCTTGTAGATCCCAGTACTACGGAGTATTATTAAATTTAAGCTTTTCAAAGCTTTTTGGAGTCTTTCTGAGCTTTTTAGAGTTTCTCAGAGCTCTTTCAGGGCTCTTTAGTGTTCTTAGGGTTTCTAGGAAACATCAAAAGATAATCTTCATTATTGTCGGGAATTTTGTTAGTATCATTCATTATAAAGTATTAAGTTACTTTCAGTTGGCTTTAACGAATCCCCTGGCTAGTAGATACTAGTGCTACGAAATATTAACTTAAAGCTTTTTCAGAGCTTTTTAGTGTTTTTCAGAGCTCTTTAGAGTTTTTCAGAGCTCTTTACCTTATTTAGAGCTCTTTAGATATTTTAGGGCTTTTTAGAGTTTTCAGGGTTTTTTAGAGTTTTCGACGCTTTTTAGAGAACATTCAAAGTTGATCTTCACTATTGTAGGGATTTGCTATTATCATTCTTTATAGAATCAACAAGCTTGTAGATCCCAGTACTACGGAGTATTATAAAATTTAAGTTTTTCAAAGCTTTTTGGAGTCTTCTTGAGCTTTTTAGAGTTTCTCAGAGATCTTTCAGGGCTCTTTAGTGTTTTTAGGGTTTTAGGAAACATTCCAAGATAATTTCATTATTGTAGCGAATTCTTTTAGTATCATTCTTTATACAAAATTAAGTTACTTTCAATTGGCTTCAACGAATCCTCTGGCTAGAAGATACTAGTGCTACAAAATATAATTAACTTAAAGCTTTTTCAAAGATTTTTAGAGTTTTTCAGAGCTCTTTAGATATTTTAGGGCTTTTTAGAGTTTTCAGGGTTTTTAGAGTTTTCAAGGCATTTTAGAGAACATTCAAAGTTGATATTCACTATTGTAGGGATTTTTATTATAATTCTTTAATGAATCTCCTAGCTTGTAGATCCCAGTGCTACGGAGTATTATTAAATTAAGCTTTTCAAAGCTTTTTGGAGTCTTCTTGAGCTTTTTAGAGTTTCTCAGCGCTCTTTCACGGCTCCTTAGTGTTAATAGGATTTTTAGGAAACATCCAAAGATAAACCTCATTATTGTAGGGAATTTTGTTAGTATCATTCTTTATCAAGAATTAAGTTACTTTTAGTTGGCTTTAACGAATCCCCTGGATAGTACATACTAATGCTACGGAGTATTATTAAATAGCTTTTCAAAGATTTTTAGAGTCTTCTTGAGCTTTTTAGAGTTTCTCCGAGATCTTTCAGGGCTCTTAATTGTTTTTAGGGTTTTAGGAAACATTCCAAGATAATCTTCATTATTGAAGCGAATTTTGTTAGTATCATTCTTTATACAGATTAAGTTACTTTCAGTTGGCTTTAACGAATCCCCTGGCTAGAAGATACTAGTGCTACAAAATATAATTAACTTAAAGCTTTTTCAGAGCTTTTTAGAGTTTTTTAGAGCTCTTTAGATTTTTCAGAGCTCTTAAGATATTTTAGGGCCTTTTAGAATTTTCAGGGTTTTTTAGAGTTTTCAAGGCTTTTTAGAGAACATTCAAAGTTGATCTTCACTATTGGAGGGATTTCTTATTATCATTCTTTAAAGAATCTCCTAGCTTGTAGATCCCATTGCTACAGAGTATTATCAAATTAAGCTTTTCAAAGTTTTTGGAGTCTTCCAAAGCTTTTTGAAGTTTCTCAGAGCTCTTTCAGGGCTCTTTAGGATTTTTAGGAACCATCCAAAGATAACCTTCATTATTGTAGGGAATTTTGTTAGTATCATTCTTTATAAAGAATTATGTTACTTTTAGTTGGCTTTACCGAATCCCATGTCTAGTAGATACTAGTGCAACAAAATATAATTAACTTAAAGCTTTTTCAGAGCTTTTTAGAGTTTTTCAGAGCTCATTAGATTTTTTTAGAGCTATTTAGATATTTTAGGGCTTTTTAGAGTTTTCAGGGTTTTTTAGAGTTTTCGACGCTTTTTAGAGAACATTCAAAGTTGATCTTCACTATTGTAGGGATTTGCTATTATCATTCTTTATCGAATCAACTAGCTTGTAGATCCCAGTACTACAAAGTATTATTAAATTTAAGCTTTTCAAAGCTTTTTGGAGTCTTCTTGTGCTTTTTAGAGTTTCTCAGAGATCTTTCTGGGCTCTTTAGTGTTTTTAGGGTTTTTAGGAAACATCCAAAGATAATCTTCATTATTGTAGCGAATTTTGTTAGTATCATTCTTTATACAGAATTAAGTTACTTTCAGTTGGCTTTAACGAATCCTCTGGCTAGAAGATACTAGTGCTACGAAATATAATTAACTTAAAGCTTTTTCAGAGATTTTTAGAGTTTTTCAGAGCTCTTAAGATATTTTAGGGCTTTTTAGAGTTTTTAGGGTTTTTTAGAGTTTTCAACGCTTTTTAGAGAATATTCAAAATATATCTTCACTATTGTAGGGATTTGTTATTATCATTCTTTATCGAATCTCCTAGTTGTTAAATCCCAGTGCTACGGAGTATTATTAAATCTAAGCTTTTCAAAGCTTTTTGGAGTCTTCCTGAGCTTTTTAGAGTTTCTCAGAGCTCTTTCAGGGTTCTTTAGTGTTTTTAGGGTTTTTAGGAAACATCCAAAGATAATCTTCATTATTGTCGGGAATTTTGTTAGTATCATTCATTATAAGGTATTATGTTACTTTCAGTTGGCTTTAACGAATCCCCTGGCTAGTAGATACTAGTGCTACGAAATATATTTAACTTAAAGCTTTTTCAGAGCTTTTTAGTGTTTTTCAGAGCTCTTTAGATTTTTAAGAGATCTTTAGATAATTTAGGGCTTTTTAGAATTTTCAGGGTTTTTTAGATATTTCAAGGCTTTTTAGAGAACATTCAAAGTTGATCTTCACTATTGGAGGGATTTCTTATTATCATTCTTTAAAGAATCTCCTAGCTTGTAGATCCCAGTGCTACGGAGTATTATCAAATTAATCTTTTCAAAATATTTGGAGTCTTCCTGAGCTTTTTGGAGTTTCTCAGAGCTCTTTCAGGGCTCTTTAGGATTTTTAGGAACCATCCAAAGATAACCTTCATTATTGTAGGGAATTTTGTCAGTATCATTCTTTATAAAGTATTAAGTTACTTTTAGTTGGCTTTACCGAATCCCCTGGCTAGTAGATACTAGTGCAACGAAATATAATTAACTTAAAGCTTTTCCAGAGCTTTTTAGAGTTTTTCAGAGCTCTTTAGATTTTTTAGAGCTATTTAGATATTTTAGGGCTTTTTAGAGTTTTCAGGGTTTTTTAGAGTTTTCGACGCTTTTTAGAAAACATTCAAAGTTGATCTTCAGTATTGTAGGGATTTGCTATTATCATTCTTTATCGAATCAACTAGCTTGTAGATCCCAGTACTACGGAGTATTATTAAATTTAAGCTTTTCAAAGCTTTTTGGAGTCTTTCTGAGCTTTTTAGAGTTTCTCAGAGCTCTTTCAGGGCTCTTTAGTGTTCTTAGGGTTTCTAGGAAACATCAAAAGATAATCTTCATTATTGTCGGGAATTTTGTTAGTATCATTCATTATAAAGTATTAAGTTACTTTCAGTTGGCTTTAACGAATCCCCTGGCTAGTAGATACTAGTGCTACGAAATATAATTAACTTAAAGCTTTTTCAGAGCTTTTTAGTGTTTTTCAGAGCTCTTTAGAGTTTTTCAGAGCTCTTTACCTTATTTAGAGCTCTTTAGATATTTTAGGGCTTTTTAGAGTTTTCAGGGTTTTTTAGAGTTTTCGACGCTTTTTAGAGAACATTCAAAGTTGATCTTCACTATTGTAGGGATTTGCTATTATCATTCTTTATAGATTCAACAAGCTTGTAGATCCCAGTACTACGGAGTATTATAAAATTTAAGTTTTTCAAAGCTTTTTGGAGTCTTCTTGAGCTTTTTAGAGTTTCTCAGAGATCTTTCAGGGCTCTTTAGTGTTTTTAGGGTTTTAGGAAACATTCCAAGATAATTTCATTATTGTAGCGAATTTTTTTAGTATCATTCTTTATACAAAATTAAGTTACTTTCAATTGGCTTCAACGAATCCTCTGGCTAGAAGATACTAGTGCTACAAAATATAATTAACTTAAAGCTTTTTCAAAGATTTTTAGAGTTTTTCAGAGCTCTTTAGATATTTTAGGGCTTTTTAGAGTTTTCAGGGTTTTTTAGAGTTTTCAAGGCATTTTAGAGAACATTCAAAGTTGATATTCACTATTGTAGGGATTTGTTATTATAATTCTTTAATGAATCTCCTAGCTTGTAGATCCCAGTGCTACGGAGTATTATTAAATTAAGCTTTTCAAAGCTTTTTGGAGTCTTCTTGAGCTTTTTAGAGTTTCTCAGCGCTCTTTCACGGCTCCTTAGTGTTAATAGGATTTTTAGGAAACATCCAAAGATAAACCTCATTATTGTAGGGAATTTTGTTAGTATCATTCTTTATCAAGAATTAAGTTACTTTTAGTTGGCTTTAACGAATCCCCTGGATAGTACATACTAATGCTACGGAGTATTATTAAATAGCTTTTCAAAGATTTTTAGAGTCTTTTTGAGCTTTTTAGAGTTTCTCCGAGATCTTTCAGGGCTCTTAATTGTTTTTAGGGTTTTAGGAAACATTCCAAGATAATCTTCATTATTGAAGCGAATTTTGTTAGTATCATTCTTTATACAGATTAAGTTACTTTCAGTTGGCTTTAACGAATCCCCTGGCTAGAAGATACTAGTGCTACAAAATATAATTAACTTAAAGCTTTTTCAGAGCTTTTTAGAGTTTTTTAGAGCTCTTTAGATTTTTCAGAGCTCTTAAGATATTTTAGGGCCTTTTAGAATTTTCAGGGTTTTTTAGAGTTTTCAAGGCTTTTTAGAGAACATTCAAAGTTGATCTTCACTATTGGAGGGATTTCTTATTATCATTCTTTAAAGAATCTCCTAGCTTGTAGATCCCATTGCTACAGAGTATTATCAAATTAAGCTTTTCAAAGTTTTTGGAGTCTTCCAAAGCTTTTTGAAGTTTCTCAGAGCTCTTTCAGGGCTCTTTAGGAACCATCCAAAGATAACCTTCATTATTGTAGGGAATTTTGTTAGTATCATTCTTTATAAAGAATTAAGTTACTTTTAGTTGGCTTTACCGAATCCCATGTCTAGTAGATACTAGTGCAACAAAATATAATTAACTTAAAGCTTTTTCAGAGCTTTTTAGAGTTTTTCAGAGCTCATTAGATTTTTTTAGAGCTATTTAGATATTTTAGGGCTTTTCAGGGTTTTTTAGAGTTTTCGACGCTTTTTAGAGAACATTCAAAGTTGATCTTCACTATTGTAGGGATTTGCTATTATCATTCTTTATCGAATCAACTAGCTTGTAGATCCCAGTACTACAAAGTATTATTAAATTTAAGTTTTTCAAAGCTTTTTGGAGTCTTCTTGTGCTTTTTAGAGTTTCTCAGAGATCTTTCAGGGCTCTTTAGTGTTTTTAGGGTTTTTAGGAAACATCCAAAGATAATCTTCATTATTGTAGCGAATTTTGTTAGTATCATTCTTTATACAGAATTAAGTTACTTTCAGTTGGCTTTAACGGATCCTCTGGCTAGAAGATACTAGTGCTACGAAATATAATTAACTTAAAGCTTTTTCAGAGATTTTTAGAGTTTTTCAGAGCTCTTAAGATATTTTAGGGCTTTTTAGAGTTTTTAGGGTTTTTTAGAGTTTTCAACGCTTTTTAGAGAATATTCAAAATATATCTTCACTATTGTAGGGATTTATTATTATCATTCTTTATCGAATCTCCTAGTTGTTAAATCCCAGTGCTACGGAGTATTATTAAATTTAAGCTTTTCAAAGCTTTTTGGAGTCTTCCTGAGCTTTTTAGAGTTTCTCAGAGCTCTTTCAGGGTTCTTTAGTGTTTTTAGGGTTTTTAGGAAACATCCAAAGATAATCTTCATTATTGTCGGGAATTTTGTTAGTATCATTCATTATAAGGTATTAAGTTACTTTCAGTTGGCTTTAACGAATCCCCTGGCTAGTAGATACTAGTGCTACGAAATATATTTAACTTAAAGCTTTTTCAGAGCTTTTTAGTGTTTTTCAGAGCTCTTTAGATTTTTAAGAGATCTTTAGATAATTTAGGGCTTTTTAGAATTTTCAGGGTTTTTTAGATATTTCAAGGCTTTTTAGAGAACATTCAAAGTTGATCTTCACTATTGGAGGGATTTCTTATTATCATTCTTTAAAGAATCTCCTAGCTTGTAGATCCCAGTGCTACGGAGTATTATCAAATTAAGCTTTTCAAAATATTTGGAGTCTTCCTGAGCTTTTTGGAGTTTCTCAGAGCTCTTTCAGGGCTCTTTAGGATTTTTAGGAACCATCCAAAGATAACCTTCATTATTGTAGGGAATTTTGTCAGTATCATTCTTTATAAAGTATTAAGTTACTTTTAGTTGGCTTTACCGAATCCCCTGGCTAGTAGATACTAGTGCAACGAAATATAATTAACTTAAAGCTTTTCCAGAGCTTTTTAGAGTTTTTCAGAGCTCTTTAGATTTTTTAGAGCTATTTAGATATTTTAGGGCTTTTTAGAGTTCTCAGGGTTTTTTAGAGTTTTCGACGCTTTTTAGAAAACATTCAAAGTTGATCTTCAGTATTGTAGGGATTTGCTATTATCATTCTTTATCGAATCAACTAGCTTGTAGATCCCAGTACTACGGAGTATTATTAAATTTAAGCTTTTCAAAGCTTTTTGGAGTCTTTCTGAGCTTTTTAGAGTTTCTCAGAGCTCTTTCAGGGCTCTTTAGTGTTCTTAGGGTTTCTAGGAAACATCAAAAGATAATCTTCATTATTGTCGGGAATTTTGTTAGTATCATTCATTATAAAGTATTAAGTTACTTTCAGTTGGCTTTAACGAATCCCCTGGCTAGTAGATACTAGTGCTACGAAATATAATTAACTTAAAGCTTTTTCAGAGCTTTTTAGT
Source organism: Papaver somniferum (assembly GCF_003573695.1). Taxonomy (NCBI): domain Eukaryota; kingdom Viridiplantae; phylum Streptophyta; class Magnoliopsida; order Ranunculales; family Papaveraceae; genus Papaver; species Papaver somniferum. Next base: position 93,008,876 of record NC_039361.1, read on the forward strand.
GTTTTTCAGAGCTCTTTAGAGTTTTTCAGAGCTCTTTACCTTATTTAGAGCTCTTTAGATATTTTAGGGCTTTTTAGAGTTTTCAGGGTTTTTTAGAGTTTTCGACGCTTTTTAGAGAACATTCAAAGTTGATCTTCACTATTGTAGGGATTTGCTATTATCATTCTTTATAGATTCAACAAGCTTGTAGATCCCAGTACTACGGAGTATTATAAAATTTAAGTTTTTCAAAGCTTTTTGGAGTCTTCTTGAGCTTTTTAGAGTTTCTCAGAGATCTTTCAGGGCTCTTTAGTGTTTTTAGGGTTTTAGGAAACATTCCAAGATAATTTCATTATTGTAGCGAATTTTTTTAGTATCATTCTTTATACAAAATTAAGTTACTTTCAATTGGCTTCAACGAATCCTCTGGCTAGAAGATACTAGTGCTACAAAATATAATTAACTTAAAGCTTTTTCAAAGATTTTTAGAGTTTTTCAGAGCTCTTTAGATATTTTAGGGCTTTTTAGAGTTTTCAGGGTTTTTTAGAGTTTTCAAGGCATTTTAGAGAACATTCAAAGTTGATATTCACTATTGTAGGGATTTGTTATTATAATTCTTTAATGAATCTCCTAGCTTGTAGATCCCAGTGCTACGGAGTATTATTAAATTAAGCTTTTCAAAGCTTTTTGGAGTCTTCTTGAGCTTTTTAGAGTTTCTCAGCGCTCTTTCACGGCTCCTTAGTGTTAATAGGATTTTTAGGAAACATCCAAAGATAAACCTCATTATTGTAGGGAATTTTGTTAGTATCATTCTTTATCAAGAATTAAGTTACTTTTAGTTGGCTTTAACGAATCCCCTGGATAGTACATACTAATGCTACGGAGTATTATTAAATAGCTTTTCAAAGATTTTTAGAGTCTTTTTGAGCTTTTTAGAGTTTCTCCGAGATCTTTCAGGGCTCTTAATTGTTTTTAGGGTTTTAGGAAACATTCCAAGATAATCTTCATTATTGAAGCGAATTTTGTTAGTATCATTCTTTATACAGATTAAGTTACTTTCAGTTGGCTTTAACGAATCCCCTGGCTAGAAGATACTAGTGCTACAAAATATAATTAACTTAAAGCTTTTTCAGAGCTTTTTAGAGTTTTTTAGAGCTCTTTAGATTTTTCAGAGCTCTTAAGATATTTTAGGGCCTTTTAGAATTTTCAGGGTTTTTTAGAGTTTTCAAGGCTTTTTAGAGAACATTCAAAGTTGATCTTCACTATTGGAGGGATTTCTTATTATCATTCTTTAAAGAATCTCCTAGCTTGTAGATCCCATTGCTACAGAGTATTATCAAATTAAGCTTTTCAAAGTTTTTGGAGTCTTCCAAAGCTTTTTGAAGTTTCTCAGAGCTCTTTCAGGGCTCTTTAGGATTTTTAGGAACCATCCAAAGATAACCTTCATTATTGTAGGGAATTTTGTTAGTATCATTCTTTATAAAGAATTATGTTACTTTTAGTTGGCTTTACCGAATCCCATGTCTAGTAGATACTAGTGCAACAAAATATAATTAACTTAAAGCTTTTTCAGAGCTTTTTAGAGTTTTTCAGAGCTCATTAGATTTTTTTAGAGCTATTTAGATATTTTAGGGCTTTTTAGAGTTTTCAGGGTTTTTTAGAGTTTTCGACGCTTTTTAGAGAACATTCAAAGTTGATCTTCACTATTGTAGGGATTTGCTATTATCATTCTTTATCGAATCAACTAGCTTGTAGATCCCAGTACTACAAAGTATTATTAAATTTAAGCTTTTCAAAGCTTTTTGGAGTCTTCTTGTGCTTTTTAGAGTTTCTCAGAGATCTTTCTGGGCTCTTTAGTGTTTTTAGGGTTTTTAGGAAACATCCAAAGATAATCTTCATTATTGTAGCGAATTTTGTTAGTATCATTCTTTATACAGAATTAAGTTACTTTCAGTTGGCTTTAACGAATCCTCTGGCTAGAAGATACTAGTGCTACGAAATATAATTAACTTAAAGCTTTTTCAGAGATTTTTAGAGTTTTTCAGAGCTCTTAAGATATTTTAGGGCTTTTTAGAGTTTTCAGGGTTTTTTAGAGTTTTCGACGCTTTTTAGAGAACATTCAAAGTTGATCTTCACTATTGTAGGGATTTGCTATTATCATTCTTTATCGAATCAACTAGCTTGTAGATCCCAGTACTACAAAGTATTATTAAATTTAAGCTTTTCAAAGCTTTTTGGAGTCTTCTTGTGCTTTTTAGAGTTTCTCAGAGATCTTTCAGGGCTCTTTAGTGTTTTTAGGGTTTTTAGGAAACATCCAAAGATAATCTTCATTATTGTAGCGAATTTTGTTAGTATCATTCTTTATACAGAATTAAGTTACTTTCAGTTGGCTTTAACGAATCCTCTGGCTAGAAGATACTAGTGCTACGAAATATAATTAACTTAAAGCTTTTTCAGAGATTTTTAGAGTTTTTCAGAGCTCTTAAGATATTTTAGGGCCTTTTAGAGTTTTTAGGGTTTTTTAGAGTTTTCAACGCTTTTTAGAGAATATTCAAAATATATCTTCACTATTGTAGGGATTTGTTATTATCATTCTTTATCGAATCTCCTAGTTGTTAAATCCCAGTGCTACGGAGTATTATTAAATCTAAGCTTTTCAAAGCTTTTTGGAGTCTTCCTGAGCTTTTTAGAGTTTCTCAGAGCTCTTTCAGGGTTCTTTAGTGTTTTTAGGGTTTTTAGGAAACATCCAAAGATAATCTTCATTATTGTCGGGAATTTTGTTAGTATCATTCATTATAAGGTATTAAGTTACTTTCAGTTGGCTTTAACGAATCCCCTGGCTAGTAGATACTAGTGCTACGAAATATATTTAACTTAAAGCTTTTTCAGAGCTTTTTAGTGTTTTTCAGAGCTCTTTAGATTTTTAAGAGATCTTTAGATAATTTAGGGCTTTTTAGAACTTTCAGGGTTTTTTAGATATTTCAAGGCTTTTTAGAGAACATTCAAAGTTGATCTTCACTATTGGAGGGATTTCTTATTATCATTCTTTAAAGAATCTCCTAGCTTGTAGATCCCAGTGCTACGGAGTATTATCAAATTAAGCTTTTCAAAATATTTGGAGTCTTCCTGAGCTTTTTGGAGTTTCTCAGAGCTCTTTCAGGGCTCTTTAGGATTTTTAGGAACCATCCAAAGATAACCTTCATTATTGTAGGGAATTTTGTCAGTATCATTCTTTATAAAGTATTAAGTTACTTTTAGTTGGCTTTACCGAATCCCCTGGCTAGTAGATACTAGTGCAACGAAATATAATTAACTTAAAGCTTTTCCAGAGCTTTTTAGAGTTTTTCAGAGCTCTTTAGATTTTTTAGAGCTATTTAGATATTTTAGGGCTTTTTAGAGTTTTCAGGGTTTTTTAGAGTTTTCGACGCTTTTTAGAAAACATTCAAAGTTGATCTTCAGTATTGTAGGGATTTGCTATTATCATTCTTTATCGAATCAACTAGCTTGTAGATCCCAGTACTACGGAGTATTATTAAATTTAAGCTTTTCAAAGCTTTTTGGAGTCTTTCTGAGCTTTTTAGAGTTTCTCAGAGCTCTTTCAGGGCTCTTTAGTGTTCTTAGGGTTTCTAGGAAACATCAAAAGATAATCTTCATTATTGTCGGGAATTTTGTTAGTATCATTCATTATAAAGTATTAAGTTACTTTCAGTTGGCTTTAACGAATCCCCTGGCTAGTAGATACTAGTGCTACGAAATATAATTAACATAAAGCTTTTTCAGAGCTTTTTAGTGTTTTTCAGAGCTCTTTAGAGTTTTTCAGAGCTCTTTACCTTATTTAGAGCTCTTTAGATATTTTAGGGCTTTTTAGAGTTTTCAGGGTTTTTTAGAGTTTTCGACGCTTTTTAGAGAACATTCAAAGTTGATCTTCACTATTGTAGGGATTTGCTATTATCATTCTTTATAGAATCAACAATCTTGTAGATCCCAGTACTACGGAGTATTATAAAATTTAAGTTTTTCAAAGCTTTTTGGAGTCTTCTTGAGCTTTTTAGAGTTTCTCAGAGATCTTTCAGGGCTCTTTAGTGTTTTTAGGGTTTTAGGAAACATTCCAAGATAATTTCATTATTGTAGCGAATTCTTTTAGTATCATTCTTTATACAAAATTAAGTTACTTTCAATTGGCTTCAACGAATCCTCTGGCTAGAAGATACTAGTGCTACAAAATATAATTAACTTAAAGCTTTTTCAAAGATTTTTAGAGTTTTTCAGAGCTCTTTAGATATTTTAGGGCTTTTTAGAGTTTTCAGGGTTTTTTAGAGTTTTCAAGGCATTTTAGAGAACATTCAAAGTTGATATTCACTATTGTAGGGATTTGTTATTATAATTCTTTAATGAATCTCCTAGCTTGTAGATCCCAGTGCTACGGAGTATTATTAAATTAAGCTTTTCAAAGCTTTTTGGAGTATTCTTGAGCTTTTTAGAGTTTCTCAGCGCTCTTTCACGGCTCCTTAGTGTTAATAGGATTTTTAGGAAACATCCAAAGATAAACCTCATTATTGTAGGGAATTTTGTTAGTATCATTCTTTATCAAGAATTAAGTTACTTTTAGTTGGCTTTAACGAATCCCCTGGATAGTACATACTAATGCTACGGAGTATTATTAAATAGCTTTTCAAAGATTTTTAGAGTCTTCTTGAGCTTTTTAGAGTTTCTCCGAGATCTTTCAGGGCTCTTAATTGTTTTTAGGGTTTTAGGAAACATTCCAAGATAATCTTCATTATTGAAGCGAATTTTGTTAGTATCATTCTTTATACAGATTAAGTTACTTTCAGTTGGCTTTAACGAATCCCCTGGCTAGAAGATACTAGTGCTACAAAATATAATTAACTTAAAGCTTTTTCAGAGCTTTTTAGAGTTTTTTAGAGCTCTTTAGATTTTTCAGAGCTCTTAAGATATTTTAGGGCCTTTTAGAATTTTCAGGGTTTTTTAGAGTTTTCAAGGCTTTTTAGAGAACATTCAAAGTTGATCTTCACTGTTGGAGGGATTTCTTATTATCATTCTTTAAAGAATCTCCTAGCTTGTAGATCCCATTGCTACAGAGTATTATCAAATTAAGCTTTTCAAAGTTTTTGGAGTCTTCCAAAGCTTTTTGAAGTTTCTCAGAGCTCTTTCAGGGCTCTTTAGGATTTTTAGGAACCATCTAAAGATAACCTTCATTATTGTAGGGAATTTTGTTAGTATCATTCTTTATAAAGAATTAAGTTACTTTTAGTTGGCTTTACCGAATCCCATGTCTAGTAGATACTAGTGCAACAAAATATAATTAACTTAAAGCTTTTCCAGAGCTTTTTAGAGTTTTTCAGAGCTCATTAGATAATTTTAGAGCTATTTAGATATTTTAGGGCTTTTTAGAGTTTTCAGGGTTTTTTAGAGTTTTCGACGCTTTTTAGAGAACATTCAAAGTTGATCTTCACTATTGTAGGGATTTGCTATTATCATTCTTTATTGAATCAAATAGCTTGTAGATCCCAGTACTACAAAGTATTATTAAATTTAAGCTTTTCAAAGCTTTTTGGAGTCTTCTTGTGCTTTTTAGAGTTTCTCAGAGATCTTTCAGGGCTCTTTAGTGTTTTTAGGGTTTTTAGGAAACATCCAAAGATAATCTTCATTATTGTAGCGAATTTTGTTAGTATCATTCTTTATACAGAATTAAGTTACTTTCAGTTGGCTTTAACGAATCCTCTGGCTAGAAGATACTAGTGCTACGAAATATAATTAACTTAAAGCTTTTTCAGAGATTTTTAGAGTTTTTCAGAGCTCTTAAGATATTTTAGGGCCTTTTTAGAGTTTTTAGGGTTTTTTAGAGTTTTCAACGCTTTTTAGAGAATATTCAAAATATATCTTCACTATTGTAGGGATTTGTTATTATCATTCTTTATCGAATCTCCTAGTTGTTAAATCCCAGTGCTACGGAGTATTATTAAATCTAAGCTTTTCAAAGCTTTTTGGAGTCTTCCTGAGCTTTTTAGAGTTTCTCAGAGCTCTTTCAGGGTTCTTTAGTGTTTTTAGGGTTTTTAGGAAACATCCAAAGATAATCTTCATTATTGTCGGGAATTTTGTTAGTATCATTCATTATAAGGTATTAAGTTACTTTCAGTTGGCTTTAACGAATCCCCTGGCTAGTAGATACTAGTGCTACGAAATATATTTAACTTAAAGTTTTTTCAGAGCTTTTTAGTGTTTTTCATAGCTCTTTAGATTTTTAAGAGATCTTTAGATAATTTAGGGCTTTTTAGAATTTTCAGGGTTTTTTAGATATTTCAAGGCTTTTTAGAGAACATTCAAAGTTGATCTTCACTATTGGAGGGATTTCTTATTATCATTCTTTAAAGAATCTCCTAGCTTGTAGATCCCAGTGCTACGGAGTATTATCAAATTAAGCTTTTCAAAATATTTGGAGTCTTCCTGAGCTTTTTGGAGTTTCTCAGAGCTCTTTCAGGGCTCTTTAGGATTTTTAGGAACCATCCAAAGATAACCTTCATTATTGTAGGGAATTTTGTCAGTATCATTCTTTATAAAGTATTAAGTTACTTTTAGTTGGCTTTACCGAATCCCCTGGCTAGTAGATACTAGTGCAACGAAATATAATTAACTTAAAGCTTTTCCAGAGCTTTTTAGAGTTTTTCAGAGCTCTTTAGATTTTTTAGAGCTATTTAGATATTTTAGGGCTTTTTAGAGTTCTCAGGGTTTTTTAGAGTTTTCGACGCTTTTTAGAAAACATTCAAAGTTGATCTTCAGTATTGTAGGGATTTGCTATTATCATTCTTTATCGAATCAACTAGCTTGTAGATCCCAGTACTACGGAGTATTATTAAATTTAAGCTTTTCAAAGCTTTTTGGAGTCTTTCTGAGCTTTTTAGAGTTTCTCAGAGCTCTTTCAGGGCTCTTTAGTGTTCTTAGGGTTTCTAGGAAACATCAAAAGATAATCTTCATTATTGTCGGGAATTTTGTTAGTATCATTCATTATAAAGTATTAAGTTACTTTCAGTTGGCTTTAACGAATCCCCTGGCTAGTAGATACTAGTGCTACGAAATATAATTAACTTAAAGCTTTTTCAGAGCTTTTTAGTGTTTTTCAGAGCTCTTTAGAGTTTTTCAGAGCTCTTTACCTTATTTAGAGCTCTTTAGATATTTTAGGGCTTTTTAGAGTTTTCAGGGTTTTTTAGAGTTTTCGACGCTTTTTAGAAAACATTCAAAGTTGATCTTCAGTATTGTAGGGATTTGCTATTATCATTCTTTATCGAATCAACTAGCTTGTAGATCCCAGTACTACGGAGTATTATTAAATTTAAGCTTTTCAAAGCTTTTTGGAGTCTTTCTGAGCTTTTTAGAGTTTCTCAGAGCTCTTTCAGGGCTCTTTAGTGTTCTTAGGGTTTCTAGGAAACATCAAAAGATAATCTTCATTATTGTCGGGAATTTTGTTAGTATCATTCATTATAAAGTATTAAGTTACTTTCAGTTGGCTTTAACGAATCCCCTGGCTAGTAGATACTAGTGCTACGAAATATAATTAACTTAAAGCTTTTCCAGAGCTTTTTAGAGTTTTTCAGAGCTCTTTAGATTTTTTAGAGCTATTTAGATATTTTAGGGCTTTTTAGAGTTTTCAGGGTTTTTTAGAGTTTTCGACGCTTTTTAGAAAACATTCAAAGTTGATCTTCAGTATTGTAGGGATTTGCTATTATCATTCTTTATCGAATCAACTAGCTTGTAGATCCCAGTACTACGGAGTATTATTAAATTTAAGCTTTTCAAAGCTTTTTGGAGTCTTTCTGAGCTTTTTAGAGTTTCTCAGAGCTCTTTCAGGGCTCTTTAGTGTTCTTAGGGTTTCTAGGAAACATCAAAAGATAATCTTCATTATTGTCGGGAATTTTGTTAGTATCATTCATTATAAAGTATTAAGTTACTTTCAGTTGGCTTTAACGAATCCCCTGGCTAGTAGATACTAGTGCTACGAAATATAATTAACATAAAGCTTTTTCAGAGCTTTTTAGTGTTTTTCAGAGCTCTTTAGAGTTTTTCAGAGCTCTTTACCTTATTTAGAGCTCTTTAGATATTTTAGGGCTTTTTAGAGTTTTCAGGGTTTTTTAGAGTTTTCGACGCTTTTTAGAGAACATTCAAAGTTGATCTTCACTATTGTAGGGATTTGCTATTATCATTCTTTATAGAATCAACAATCTTGTAGATCCCAGTACTACGGAGTATTATAAAATTTAAGTTTTTCAAAGCTTTTTGGAGTCTTCTTGAGCTTTTTAGAGTTTCTCAGAGATCTTTCAGGGCTCTTTAGTGTTTTTAGGGTTTTAGGAAACATTCCAAGATAATTTCATTATTGTAGCGAATTCTTTTAGTATCATTCTTTATACAAAATTAAGTTACTTTCAATTGGCTTCAACGAATCCTCTGGCTAGAAGATACTAGTGCTACAAAATATAATTAACTTAAAGCTTTTTCAAAGATTTTTAGAGTTTTTCAGAGCTCTTTAGATATTTTAGGGCTTTTTAGAGTTTTCAGGGTTTTTTAGAGTTTTCAAGGCATTTTAGAGAACATTCAAAGTTGATATTCACTATTGTAGGGATTTGTTATTATAATTCTTTAATGAATCTCCTAGCTTGTAGATCCCAGTGCTACGGAGTATTATTAAATTAAGCTTTTCAAAGCTTTTTGGAGTATTCTTGAGCTTTTTAGAGTTTCTCAGCGCTCTTTCACGGCTCCTTAGTGTTAATAGGATTTTTAGGAAACATCCAAAGATAAACCTCATTATTGTAGGGAATTTTGTTAGTATCATTCTTTATCAAGAATTAAGTTACTTTTAGTTGGCTTTAACGAATCCCCTGGATAGTACATACTAATGCTACGGAGTATTATTAAATAGCTTTTCAAAGATTTTTAGAGTCTTCTTGAGCTTTTTAGAGTTTCTCCGAGATCTTTCAGGGCTCTTAATTGTTTTTAGGGTTTTAGGAAACATTCCAAGATAATCTTCATTATTGAAGCGAATTTTGTTAGTATCATTCTTTATACAGATTAAGTTACTTTCAGTTGGCTTTAACGAATCCCCTGGCTAGAAGATACTAGTGCTACAAAATATAATTAACTTAAAGCTTTTTCAGAGCTTTTTAGAGTTTTTTAGAGCTCTTTAGATTTTTCAGAGCTCTTAAGATATTTTAGGGCCTTTTAGAATTTTCAGGGTTTTTTAGAGTTTTCAAGGCTTTTTAGAGAACATTCAAAGTTGATCTTCACTATTGGAGGGATTTCTTATTATCATTCTTTAAAGAATCTCCTAGCTTGTAGATCCCATTGCTACAGAGTATTATCAAATTAAGCTTTTCAAAGTTTTTGGAGTCTTCCAAAGCTTTTTGAAGTTTCTCAGAGCTCTTTCAGGGCTCTTTAGGATTTTTAGGAACCATCCAAAGATAACCTTCATTATTGTAGGGAATTTTGTTAGTATCATTCTTTATAAAGAATTAAGTTACTTTTAGTTGGCTTTACCGAATCCCATGTCTAGTAGATACTAGTGCAACAAAATATAATTAACTTAAAGCTTTTTCAGAGCTTTTTAGAGTTTTTCAGAGCTCATTAGATTTTTTTAGAGCTATTTAGATATTTTAGGGCTTTTTAGAGTTTTCAGGGTTTTTTAGAGTTTTCGACGCTTTTTAGAGAACATTCAAAGTTGATCTTCACTATTGTAGGGATTTGCTATTATCATTCTTTATCGAATCAACTAGCTTGTAGATCCCAGTACTACAAAGTATTATTAAATTTAAGCTTTTCAAAGCTTTTTGGAGTCTTCTTGTGCTTTTTAGAGTTTCTCAGAGATCTTTCAGGGCTCTTTAGTGTTTTTAGGGTTTTTAGGAAACATCCAAAGATAATCTTCATTATTGTAGCGAATTTTGTTAGTATCATTCTTTATACAGAATTAAGTTACTTTCAGTTGGCTTTAACGAATCCTCTGGCTAGAAGATACTAGTGCTACGAAATATAATTAACTTAAAGCTTTTTCAGAGATTTTTAGAGTTTTTCAGAGCTCTTAAGATATTTTAGGGCTTTTTAGAGTTTTTAGGGTTTTTTAGAGTTTTCAACGCTTTTTAGAGAATATTCAAAATATATCTTCACTATTGTAGGGATTTGTTATTATCATTCTTTATCGAATCTCCTAGTTGTTAAATCCCAGTGCTACGGAGTATTATTAAATCTAAGCTTTTCAAAGCTTTTTGGAGTCTTCCTGAGCTTTTTAGAGTTTCTCAGAGCTCTTTCAGGGTTCTTTAGTGTTTTTAGGGTTTTTAGGAAACATCCAAAGATAATCTTCATTATTGTCGGGAATTTTGTTAGTATCATTCATTATAAGGTATTAAGTTACTTTCAGTTGGCTTTAACGAATCCCCTGGCTAGTAGATACTAGTGCTACGAAATATATTTAACTTAAAGCTTTTTCAGAGCTTTTTAGTGTTTTTCAGAGCTCTTTAGATTTTTAAGAGATCTTTAGATAATTTAGGGCTTTTTAGAACTTTCAGGGTTTTTTAGATATTTCAAGGCTTTTTAGAGAACATTCAAAGTTGATCTTCACTATTGGAGGGATTTCTTATTATCATTCTTTAAAGAATCTCCTAGCTTGTAGATCCCAGTGCTACGGAGTATTATCAAATTAAGCTTTTCAAAATATTTGGAGTCTTCCTGAGCTTTTTGGAGTTTCTCAGAGCTCTTTCAGGGCTCTTTAGGATTTTTAGGAACCATCCAAAGATAACCTTCATTATTGTAGGGAATTTTGTCAGTATCATTCTTTATAAAGTATTAAGTTACTTTTAGTTGGCTTTACCGAATCCCCTGGCTAGTAGATACTAGTGCAACGAAATATAATTAACTTAAAGCTTTTCCAGAGCTTTTTAGAGTTTTTCAGAGCTCTTTAGATTTTTTAGAGCTATTTAGATATTTTAGGGCTTTTTAGAGTTTTCAGGGTTTTTTAGAGTTTTCGACGCTTTTTAGAAAACATTCAAAGTTGATCTTCAGTATTGTAGGGATTTGCTATTATCATTCTTTATCGAATCAACTAGCTTGTAGATCCCAGTACTACGGAGTATTATTAAATTTAAGCTTTTCAAAGCTTTTTGGAGTCTTTCTGAGCTTTTTAGAGTTTCTCAGAGCTCTTTCAGGGCTCTTTAGTGTTCTTAGGGTTTCTAGGAAACATCAAAAGATAATCTTCATTATTGTCGGGAATTTTGTTAGTATCATTCATTATAAAGTATTAAGTTACTTTCAGTTGGCTTTAACGAATCCCCTGGCTAGTAGATACTAGTGCTACGAAATATAATTAACTTAAAGCTTTTTCAGAGCTTTTTAGTGTTTTTCAGAGCTCTTTAGAGTTTTTCAGAGCTCTTTACCTTATTTAGAGCTCTTTAGATATTTTAGGGCTTTTTAGAGTTTTCAGGGTTTTTTAGAGTTTTCGACGCTTTTTAGAGAACATTCAAAGTTGATCTTCACTATTGTAGGGATTTGCTATTATCATTCTTTATAGATTCAACAAGCTTGTAGATCCCAGTACTACGGAGTATTATAAAATTTAAGTTTTTCAAAGCTTTTTGGAGTCTTCTTGAGCTTTTTAGAGTTTCTCAGAGATCTTTCAGGGCTCTTTAGTGTTTTTAGGGTTTTAGGAAACATTCCAAGATAATTTCATTATTGTAGCGAATTTTTTTAGTATCATTCTTTATACAAAATTAAGTTACTTTCAATTGGCTTCAACGAATCCTCTGGCTAGAAGATACTAGTGCTACAAAATATAATTAACTTAAAGCTTTTTCAAAGATTTTTAGAGTTTTTCAGAGCTCTTTAGATATTTTAGGGCTTTTTAGAGTTTTCAGGGTTTTTTAGAGTTTTCAAGGCATTTTAGAGAACATTCAAAGTTGATATTCACTATTGTAGGGATTTGTTATTATAATTCTTTAATGAATCTCCTAGCTTGTAGATCCCAGTGCTACGGAGTATTATTAAATTAAGCTTTTCAAAGCTTTTTGGAGTCTTCTTGAGCTTTTTAGAGTTTCTCAGCGCTCTTTCACGGCTCCTTAGTGTTAATAGGATTTTTAGGAAACATCCAAAGATAAACCTCATTATTGTAGGGAATTTTGTTAGTATCATTCTTTATCAAGAATTAAGTTACTTTTAGTTGGCTTTAACGAATCCCCTGGATAGTACATACTAATGCTACGGAGTATTATTAAATAGCTTTTCAAAGATTTTTAGAGTCTTCTTGAGCTTTTTAGAGTTTCTCCGAGATCTTTCAGGGCTCTTAATTGTTTTTAGGGTTTTAGGAAACATTCCAAGATAATCTTCATTATTGAAGCGAATTTTGTTAGTATCATTCTTTATACAGATTAAGTTACTTTCAGTTGGCTTTAACGAATCCCCTGGCTAGAAGATACTAGTGCTACAAAATATAATTAACTTAAAGCTTTTTCAGAGCTTTTTAGAGTTTTTTAGAGCTCTTTAGATTTTTCAGAGCTCTTAAGATATTTTAGGGCCTTTTAGAATTTTCAGGGTTTTTTAGAGTTTTCAAGGCTTTTTAGAGAACATTCAAAGTTGATCTTCACTATTGGAGGGATTTCTTATTATCATTCTTTAAAGAATCTCCTAGCTTGTAGATCCCATTGCTACAGAGTATTATCAAATTAAGCTTTTCAAAGTTTTTGGAGTCTTCCAAAGCTTTTTGAAGTTTCTCAGAGCTCTTTCAGGGCTCTTTAGGATTTTTAGGAACCATCCAAAGATAACCTTCATTATTGTAGGGAATTTTGTTAGTATCATTCTTTATAAAGAATTAAGTTACTTTTAGTTGGCTTTACCGAATCCCATGTCTAGTAGATACTAGTGCAACAAAATATAATTAACTTAAAGCTTTTTCAGAGCTTTTTAGAGTTTTTCAGAGCTCATTAGATTTTTTTAGAGCTATTTAGATATTTTAGGGCTTTTTAGAGTTTTCAGGGTTTTTTAGAGTTTTCGACGCTTTTTAGAGAACATTCAAAGTTGATCTTCACTATTGTAGGGATTTGCTATTATCATTCTTTATCGAATCAACTAGCTTGTAGATCCCAGTACTACAAAGTATTATTAAATTTAAGCTTTTCAAAGCTTTTTGGAGTCTTCTTGTGCTTTTTAGAGTTTCTCAGAGATCTTTCAGGGCTCTTTAGTGTTTTTAGGGTTTTTAGGAAACATCCAAAGATAATCTTCATTATTGTAGCGAATTTTGTTAGTATCATTCTTTATACAGAATTAAGTTACTTTCAGTTGGCTTTAACGAATCCTCTGGCTAGAAGATACTAGTGCTACGAAATATAATTAACTTAAAGCTTTTTCAGAGATTTTTAGAGTTTTTCAGAGCTCTTAAGATATTTTAGGGCTTTTTAGAGTTTTTAGGGTTTTTTAGAGTTTTCAACGCTTTTTAGAGAATATTCAAAATATATCTTCACTATTGTAGGGATTTGTTATTATCATTCTTTATCGAATCTCCTAGTTGTTAAATCCCAGTGCTACGGAGTATTATTAAATCTAAGCTTTTCAAAGCTTTTTGGAGTCTTCCTGAGCTTTTTAGAGTTTCTCAGAGCTCTTTCAGGGTTCTTTAGTGTTTTTAGGGTTTTTAGGAAACATCCAAAGATAATCTTCATTATTGTCGGGAATTTTGTTAGTATCATTCATTATAAGGTATTAAGTTACTTTCAGATGGCTTTAACGAATCCCCTGGCTAGTAGATACTAGTGCTACGAAATATATTTAACTTAAAGCTTTTTCAGAGCTTTTTAGTGTTTTTCAGAGCTCTTTAGATTTTTAAGAGATCTTTAGATAATTTAGGGCTTTTTAGAATTTTCAGGGTTTTTTAGATATTTCAAGGCTTTTTAGAGAACATTCAAAGTTGATCTTCACTATTGGAGGGATTTCTTATTATCATTCTTTAAAGAATCTCCTAGCTTGTAGATCCCAGTGCTACGGAGTATTATCAAATTAAGCTTTTCAAAATATTTGGAGTCTTCCTGAGCTTTTTGGAGTTTCTCAGAGCTCTTTCAGGGCTCTTTAGGATTTTTAGGAACCATCCAAAGATAACCTTCATTATTGTAGGGAATTTTGTCAGTATCATTCTTTATAAAGTATTAAGTTACTTTTAGTTGGCTTTACCGAATCCCCTGGCTAGTAGATACTAGTGCAACGAAATATAATTAACTTAAAGCTTTTCCAGAGCTTTTTAGAGTTTTTCAGAGCTCTTTAGATTTTTTAGAGCTATTTAGATATTTTAGGGCTTTTTAGAGTTCTCAGGGTTTTTTAGAGTTTTCGACGCTTTTTAGAAAACATTCAAAGTTGATCTTCAGTATTGTAGGGATTTGCTATTATCATTCTTTATCGAATCAACTAGCTTGTAGATCCCAGTACTACGGAGTATTATTAAATTTAAGCTTTTCAAAGCTTTTTGGAGTCTTTCTGAGCTTTTTAGAGTTTCTCAGAGCTCTTTCAGGGCTCTTTAGTGTTCTTAGGGTTTCTAGGAAACATCAAAAGATAATCTTCATTATTGTCGGGAATTTTGTTAGTATCATTCATTATAAAGTATTAAGTTACTTTCAGTTGGCTTTAACGAATCCCCTGGCTAGTAGATACTAGTGCTACGAAATATAATTAACTTAAAGCTTTTTCAGAGCTTTTTAGTGTTTTTCAGAGCTCTTTAGAGTTTTTCAGAGCTCTTTACCTTATTTAGAGCTCTTTAGATATTTTAGGGCTTTTTAGAGTTTTCAGGGTTTTTTAGAGTTTTCGACGCTTTTTAGAAAACATTCAAAGTTGATCTTCAGTATTGTAGGGATTTGCTATTATCATTCTTTATCGAATCAACTAGCTTGTAGATCCCAGTACTACGGAGTATTATTAAATTTAAGCTTTTCAAAGCTTTTTGGAGTCTTTCTGAGCTTTTTAGAGTTTCTCAGAGCTCTTTCAGGGCTCTTTAGTGTTCTTAGGGTTTCTAGGAAACATCAAAAGATAATCTTCATTATTGTCGGGAATTTTGTTAGTATCATTCATTATAAAGTATTAAGTTACTTTCAGTTGGCTTTAACGAATCCCCTGGCTAGTAGATACTAGTGCTACGAAATATAATTAACTTAAAGCTTTTCCAGAGCTTTTTAGAGTTTTTCAGAGCTCTTTAGATTTTTTAGAGCTATTTAGATATTTTAGGGCTTTTTAGAGTTTTCAGGGTTTTTTAGAGTTTTCGACGCTTTTTAGAAAACATTCAAAGTTGATCTTCAGTATTGTAGGGATTTGCTATTATCATTCTTTATCGAATCAACTAGCTTGTAGATCCCAGTACTACGGAGTATTATTAAATTTAAGCTTTTCAAAGCTTTTTGGAGTCTTTCTGAGCTTTTTAGAGTTTCTCAGAGCTCTTTCAGGGCTCTTTAGTGTTCTTAGGGTTTCTAGGAAACATCAAAAGATAATCTTCATTATTGTCGGGAATTTTGTTAGTATCATTCATTATAAAGTATTAAGTTACTTTCAGTTGGCTTTAACGAATCCCCTGGCTAGTAGATACTAGTGCTACGAAATATAATTAACATAAAGCTTTTTCAGAGCTTTTTAGTGTTTTTCAGAGCTCTTTAGAGTTTTTCAGAGCTCTTTACCTTATTTAGAGCTCTTTAGATATTTTAGGGCTTTTTAGAGTTTTCAGGGTTTTTTAGAGTTTTCGACGCTTTTTAGAGAACATTCAAAGTTGATCTTCACTATTGTAGGGATTTGCTATTATCATTCTTTATAGAATCAACAAGCTTGTAGATCCCAGTACTACGGAGTATTATAAAATTTAAGTTTTTCAAAGCTTTTTGGAGTCTTCTTGAGCTTTTTAGAGTTTCTCAGAGATCTTTCAGGGCTCTTTAGTGTTTTTAGGGTTTTAGGAAACATTCCAAGATAATTTCATTATTGTAGCGAATTCTTTTAGTATCATTCTTTATACAAAATTAAGTTACTTTCAATTGGCTTCAACGAATCCTCTGGCTAGAAGATACTAGTGCTACAAAATATAATTAACTTAAAGCTTTTTCAGAGCTTTTTAGTGTTTTTCAGAGCTCTTTAGAGTTTTTCAGAGCTCTTTACCTTATTTAGAGCTCTTTAGATATTTTAGGGCTTTTTAGAGTTTTCAGGGTTTTTTAGAGTTTTCGACGCTTTTTTAGAGAACATTCAAAGTTGATCTTCACTATTGTAGGGATTTGCTATTATCATTCTTTATAGAATCAACAAGCTTGTAGATCCCAGTACTACGGAGTATTATAAAATTTAAGTTTTTCAAAGCTTTTTGGAGTCTTCTTGAGCTTTTTAGAGTTTCTCAGAGATCTTTCAGGGCTCTTTAGTGTTTTTAGGGTTTTAGGAAACATTCCAAGATAATTTCATTATTGTAGCGAATTCTTTTAGTATCATTCTTTATACAAAATTAAGTTACTTTCAATTGGCTTCAACGAATCCTCTGGCTAGAAGATACTAGTGCTACAAAATATAATTAACTTAAAGCTTTTTCAAAAATTTTTAGAGTTTTTCAGAGCTCTTTAGATATTTTAGGGCTTTTTAGAGTTTTCAGGGTTTTTTAGAGTTTTCAAGGCATTTTAGAGAACATTCAAAGTTGATATTCACTATTGTAGGGATTTGTTATTATAATTCTTTAATGAATCTCCTAGCTTGTAGATCCCAGTGCTACGGAGTATTATTAAATTAAGCTTTTCAAAGCTTTTTGGAGTCTTCTTGAGCTTTTTAGAGTTTCTCAGCGCTCTTTCACGGCTCCTTCGTGTTAATAGGATTTTTAGGAAACATCCAAAGATAAACCTCATTATTGTAGGGAATTTTGTTAGTATCATTCTTTATCAAGAATTAAGTTACTTTTAGTTGGCTTTAACGAATCCCCTGGATAGTACATACTAATGCTACGGAGTATTATTAAATAGATTTTCAAAGATTTTTAGAGTCTTCTTGAGCTTTTTAGAGTTTCTCCGAGATCTTTCAGGGCTCTTAATTGTTTTTAGGGTTTTAGGAAACATTCCAAGATAATCTTCATTATTGAAGCGAATTTTGTTAGTATCATTCTTTATACAGATTAAGTTACTTTCAGTTGGCTTTAACGAATCCCCTGGCTAGAAGATACTAGTGCTACAAAATATAATTAACTTAAAGCTTTTTCAGAGCTTTTTAGAGTTTTTTAGAGCTCTTTAGATTTTTCAGAGCTCTTAAGATATTTTAGGGCCTTTTAGAATTTTCAGGGTTTTTTAGAGTTTTCAAGGCTTTTTAGAGAACATTCAAAGTTGATCTTCACTATTGGAGGGATTTCTTATTATCATTCTTTAAAGAATCTCCTAGCTTGTAGATCCCATTGCTACAGAGTATTATCAAATTAAGCTTTTCAAAGTTTTTGGAGTCTTCCAAAGCTTTTTGAAGTTTCTCAGAGCTCTTTCAGGGCTCTTTAGGATTTTTAGGAACCATCCAAAGATAACCTTCATTATTGTAGGGAATTTTGTTAGTATCATTCTTTATAAAGAATTAAGTTACTTTTAGTTGGCTTTACCGAATCCCATGTCTAGTAGATACTAGTGCAACAAAATATAATTAACTTAAAGCTTTTTCAGAGCTTTTTAGAGTTTTTCAGAGCTCATTAGATTTTTTTAGAGCTATTTAGATATTTTAGGGCTTTTTAGAGTTTTCAGGGTTTTTTAGAGTTTTCGACGCTTTTTAGAGAACATTCAAAGTTGATCTTCACTATTGTAGGGATTTGCTATTATCATTCTTTATCGAATCAACTAGCTTGTAGATCCCAGTACTACAAAGTATTATTAAATTTAAGCTTTTCAAAGCTTTTTGGAGTCTTCTTGTGCTTTTTAGAGTTTCTCAGAGATCTTTAAGGGCTCTTTAGTGTTTTTAGGGTTTTTAGGAAACATCCAAAGATAATCTTCATTATTGTAGCGAATTTTGTTAGTATCATTCTTTATACAGAATTAAGTTACTTTCAGTTGGCTTTAACGAATCCTCTGGATAGAAGATACTAGTGCTACGAAATATAATTAACTTAAAGCTTTTTCAGAGATTTTTAGAGTTTTTCAGAGCTCTTAAGATATTTTAGGGCTTTTTAGAGTTTTTAGGGTTTTTTTAGAGTTTTCAACGCTTTTTAGAGAATATTCAAAATATATCTTCACTATTGTAGGGATTTGTTATTATCCTTCTTTATCGAATCTCCTAGTTGTTAAATCCCAGTGCTACGGAGTATTATTAAATCTAAGCTTTTCAAAGCTTTTTGGAGTCTTCCTGAGCTTTTTAGAGTTTCTCAGAGCTCTTTCAGGGTTCTTTAGTGTTTTTAGGGTTTTTAGGAAACATCCAAAGATAATCTTCATTATTGTCGGGAATTTTGTTAGTATCATTCATTATAAGGTATTAAGTTACTTTCAGTTGGCTTTAACGAATCCCCTGGCTAGTAGATACTAGTGCTACGAATATATTTAACTTAAAGCTTTTTCAGAGCTTTTTAGTGTTTTTCAGAGCTCTTTAGATTTTTAAGAGATCTTTAGATAATTTAGGGCTTTTTAGAATTTTCAGGGTTTTTTAGATATTTCAAGGCTTTTTAGAGAACATTCAAAGTTGATCTTCACTATTGGAGGGATTTCTTATTATCATTCTTTAAAGAATCTCCTAGCTTGTAGATCCCAGTGCTACGGAGTATTATCAAATTAAGCTTTTCAAAATATTTGGAGTCTTCCTGAGCTTTTTGGAGTTTCTCAGAGCTCTTTCAGGGCTCTTTAGGATTTTTAGGAACCATCCAAAGATAACCTTCATTATTGTAGGGAATTTTGTCAGTATCATTCTTTATAAAGTATTAAGTTACTTTTAGTTGGCTTTACCGAATCCCCTGGCTAGTAGATACTAGTGCAACGAAATATAATTAACTTAAAGCTTTTCCAGAGCTTTTTAGAGTTTTTCAGAGCTCTTTAGATTTTTTAGAGCTATTTAGATATTTTAGGGCTTTTTAGAGTTTTCAGGGTTTTTTAGAGTTTTCGACGCTTTTTAGAAAACATTCAAAGTTGATCTTCAGTATTGTAGGGATTTGCTATTATCATTCTTTATCGAATCAACTAGCTTGTAGATCCCAGTACTACGGAGTATTATTAAATTTAAGCTTTTCAAAGCTTTTTGGAGTCTTTCTGAGCTTTTTAGAGTTTCTCAGAGCTCTTTCAGGGCTCTTTAGTGTTCTTAGGGTTTCTAGGAAACATCAAAAGATAATCTTCATTATTGTCGGGAATTTTGTTAGTATCATTCATTATAAAGTATTAAGTTACTTTCAGTTGGCTTTAACGAATCCCTGGCTAGATACTAGTGCTACGAAATATAATTAACTTAAAGCTTTTTCAGAGCTTTTTAGTGTTTTCAGAGCTCTTTAGAGTTTTTCAGAGCTCTTTACCTTATTTAGAGCTTTAGATATTTTAGGGCTTTTAGAGTTTTCAGGGTTTTTTTAGAGTTTTCGACGCTTTTTAGAGAACATTCAAAGTTGATCTTCACTATTGTAGGGATTTGCTATTATCATTCTTTATAGAATCAACAAGCTTGTAGATCCCAGTACTACGGAGTATTATAAAATTTAAGTTTTTCAAAGCTTTTTGGAGTCTTCTTGAGCTTTTTAGAGTTTCTCAGAGATCTTTCAGGGCTCTTTAGTGTTTTTAGGGTTTTAGGAAACATTCCAAGATAATTTCATTATTGTAGCGAATCTTTTAGTATCATTCTTTATACAAAATTAAGTTACTTTCAATTGGCTTCAACGAATCCTCTGGCTAGAAGATACTAGTGCTACAAATATAATTAACTTAAAGCTTTTTCAAAGTTTTTAGAGTTTTTCAGAGCTCTTTAGATATTTTAGGGCTTTTTAGAGTTTTCAGGGTTTTTTAGAGTTTTCAAGGCATTTTAGAGAACATTCAAAGTTGATATTCACTATTGTAGGGATTTGTTATTATAATTCTTTAATGAATCTCCTAGCTTGTAGATCCCAGTGCTACGGAGTATTATTAAATTAAGCTTTTCAAAGTTTTTGGAGTCTTCTTGAGCTTTTTAGAGTTTCTCAGCGCTCTTTCACGGCTCCTTAGTGTTAATAGGATTTTTAGGAAACATCCAAAGATAAACCTCATTATTGTAGGGAATTTTGTTAGTATCATTCTTTATCAAGAATTAAGTTACTTTTAGTTGGCTTTAACGAATCCCCTGGATAGTACATACTAATGCTACGGAGTATTATTAAATAGCTTTTCAAAGATTTTTAGAGTCTTCTTGAGCTTTTTAGAGTTCTCCGAGATCTTTCAGGGCTCTTAATTGTTTTTAGGGTTTTAGGAAACATTCCAAGATAATCTTCATTATTGAAGCGAATTTGTTAGTATCATTCTTTATACAGATTAAGTTACTTTCAGTTGGCTTTAACGAATCCCCTGGCTAGAAGATACTAGTGCTACAAAATATAATTAACTTAAAGCTTTTTCAGAGCTTTTTAGAGTTTTTTAGAGCTCTTTAGATTTTTCAGAGCTCTTAAGATATTTTAGGGCCTTTTAGAATTTTCAGGGTTTTTTAGAGTTTCAAGGCTTTTTAGAGAACATTCAAAGTTGATCTTCACTATTGGAGGGATTTCTTATTATCATTCTTTAAAGAATCTCCTAGCTTGTAGATCCCATTGCTACAGAGTATTATCAAATTAAGCTTTTCAAAGTTTTTGGAGTCTTCCAAAGCTTTTTGAAGTTTCTCAGAGCTCTTTCAGGGCTCTTTAGGATTTTTTTTAGGAACATCCAAAGATAACCTTCATTATTGTAGGGAATTTTGTTAGTATCATTCTTATAAAAATTAAGTTACTTTTAGTTGGCTTTACGAATCCCATGTCTAGTAGATACTAGTGCAACAAAATATAATTAACTTAAAGCTTTTTCAGAGCTTTTTAGAGTTTTTCAGAGCTCATTAGATTTTTTTAGAGCTATTTAGATATTTTAGGGCTTTTTAGAGTTTTCAGGGTTTTTTAGAGTTTTCGACGCTTTTTAGAGAACATTCAAAGTTGATCTTCACTATTGTAGGGATTTGCTATTATCATTCTTTATCGAATCAACTAGCTTGTAGATCCCAGTACTACAAAGTATTATTAAATTTAAGCTTTTCAAAGCTTTTTGGAGTCTTCTTGTGCTTTTTAGAGTTTCTCAGAGATCTTTAAGGGCTCTTTAGTGTTTTTAGGGTTTTTAGGAAACATCCAAAGATAATCTTCATTATTGTAGCGAATTTTGTTAGTATCATTCTTTATACAGAATTAAGTTACTTTCAGTTGGCTTTAACGAATCCTCTGGATAGAAGATACTAGTGCTACGAAATATAATTAACTTAAAGCTTTTTCAGAGATTTTTAGAGTTTTTCAGAGCTCTTAAGATATTTTAGGGCTTTTTAGAGTTTTTAGGGTTTTTTTAGAGTTTTCAACGCTTTTTAGAGAATATTCAAAATATATCTTCACTATTGTAGGGATTTGTTATTATCCTTCTTTATCGAATCTCCTAGTTGTTAAATCCCAGTGCTACGGAGTATTATTAAATCTAAGCTTTTCAAAGCTTTTTGGAGTCTTCCTGAGCTTTTTAGAGTTTCTCAGAGCTCTTTCAGGGTTCTTTAGTGTTTTTAGGGTTTTTAGGAAACATCCAAAGATAATCTTCATTATTGTCGGGAATTTTGTTAGTATCATTCATTATAAGGTATTAAGTTACTTTCAGTTGGCTTTAACGAATCCCCTGGCTAGTAGATACTAGTGCTACGAATATATTTAACTTAAAGCTTTTTCAGAGCTTTTTAGTGTTTTTCAGAG
The DNA here is from genome assembly GCF_003573695.1 of Papaver somniferum. Taxonomy (NCBI): domain Eukaryota; kingdom Viridiplantae; phylum Streptophyta; class Magnoliopsida; order Ranunculales; family Papaveraceae; genus Papaver; species Papaver somniferum. The sequence continues at coordinate 93,030,756 of NC_039361.1, forward strand.
CTCTTTAGATTTTTAAGAGATCTTTAGATAATTTAGGGCTTTTTAGAATTTTCAGGGTTTTTTAGATATTTCAAGGCTTTTTAGAGAACATTCAAAGTTGATCTTCACTATTGGAGGGATTTCTTATTATCATTCTTTAAAGAATCTCCTAGCTTGTAGATCCCAGTGCTACGGAGTATTATCAAATTAAGCTTTTCAAAATATTTGGAGTCTTCCTGAGCTTTTTGGAGTTTCTCAGAGCTCTTTCAGGGCTCTTTAGGATTTTTAGGAAACATCCAAAGATAACCTTCATTATTGTAGGGAATTTTGTTAGTATCATTCTTTATAAAGAATTAAGTTACTTTTAGTTGGCTTTACCGAATCCCCTGGCTAGTATATACTAGTGCAACGAAACATAATTAACTTAAAGCTTTTTCAGAGCTTTTTAGAGTTTTTCAAAGCTCTTTAGATTTTTTAGAGCTCTTTAGATATTTTAGGGCTTTTTAGAGTTTTCAGGGTTTTTTAGAGTTTTCGACGCTTTTTAGAGAACATTCAAAGTTGATCTTCACTATTGTAGGGATTTGCTATTATCATTCTTTATCGAATCAACTAGCTTGTAGTTCCCAGTACTACGGAGTATTATTAAATTTAAGTTTTTCAAATCTTTTTGGAGTCTTCTTGAGCATTTTAGAGTTTCTTAGAGATCTTTCAGGGCTCTTTAGTGTTTTTAGGGTTTTAGGAAACATTCCAAGATAATATTCATTCTTGTAGTGAATTTTGTTAGTATCATTTTTTATACAGAATTAAGTTACGTTCAGTTGGCTTTAACGAATCTCTGGCTAGAAGATACTAGTGCTACGAAATATAATTAACTTAAAGCTTTTTAAGAGCTTTTAGAGTTTTTCAAAGCTCTTTAGATTTTTCAAATCTCTTTAGATATTTTAGGGCAATTTAGAGTTTTCAAGGCTTTTTAGGGAACATTCAAAATTGATCTTCACTATTGTAGGGATTTGTTATTATCATTCTTTAAAGAGTCTACTAGCTTGTAGATCCCAGTGCTACAGAGTAATATTAAATTTAATATTTTCGAAGCTTTTTGGAGTCTTCCTGAGCTTTTTAGAGTTTCTAATATCTCTTTCAGGGCTCTTTAGTGTTTTTAAGGTTTTTAGAAAACATCCAAAGATAATCTTCATTATTATAGGGAGTTTTCTTAGTATCATTCATTATAAAGAATTAAGTTACTTTCAGTTGGATATAACGAATGCCCTGGCTAGTACATATTAGTTCTACGAAATATAATTAACTTAAAGCTCTTTCAGAGTTTTTTTAGAGTTTTCAGAGCTCTTTAGATTTTGAAGAGCTCTTTAGATATTTTAGGGCTTTTTAGAGTTTTCAGGATTTTTTAGAGTTTTCAAGGCTTTTTAGAGAACATTCAAAGTTGATCTTCACTATTGTAGGGATTTATTATTATTATTCTATAACGAATCTCCTAGCTTGTAGATCCCAGTGCTACAAAGTATTATTAAATTTAAGCTTTTTAAAGCTTATTGGAGACTTCTTGAGCTTTTTAGAGTTTCTCAGAGCTCTTTTATTAGTATCATTCATTATAAAGAATTAAGTTACTTTCAGTTAGCTTTAACCTGGCTAGTACATACAAGTGCTACGAAATATAATAAACTTAAAGCTTTTTTAGAGCTTTTTAGAGTTTTCCAGAGCTCTTTAGATTTTTCAGAGCTATTTAGATATTTTAGGGCTTTTTAGAGTTTTCAGGGTTTTTTAGAGTTTTCAACGCTTTTTAGAGAACATTCAAAGTTGATCTTCACTATTGGAGGGATTTGTTATTATCATTCTGTATCGAATCTCCTAGCTTGTAGATCCCAGTGCTACGGAGTATTATTAAACTTAAGTTTTTCAAAAGTTTTCTGAGTCTTCCTGTGCTTTTTAGAGTTTCTCAGAGCTCTTTCAGGGCTCTTTAGTGTTTTTAGGAAACATCCAAAGATAATCTTCCTTATTGTAGGGAATTTTGTTAGTATCATTCATTATAAAAAATTAAGTTACTTTCAGTTGGCTTTAACGAATCCCCTAGCTAGTAGATACTAGTGCTACGAAATATAATTAACTTAAAGCCTTTTCAGAGCTTTTTGGTGTTTTTCAGAGCTTTTTATATTTTTTAGAGCTCTTAAGATATTTTAGGACTTTTTAGAGTTTTCAGGGTTTTTTAGAGTTTTCAACGCTTTTTAGAGAACACTCAAAGTTGATCTTCACTATTGGAGGGATTTGTTATTATCATTCTTTATCGAATCTTCTAGCTTGTAGATCCCAGTGCTACGGAGTATTATTATATTTAAGTTTTTCAAAGCTTTTTGGAGTCTTCCTGTGCTTTTTAGAGCTTCTCGGAGCTCTTTCTAGGCTCTTTAGTGTTTTTAGAAAACATCCAAAGATAATCTTCATTATTGTAGGGAATTTTGTTAGTATCATTCATTATAAAGAATTAAGTTACTTTCAGTTGGCTTTAACGAATCCCATGGCCAGTACATAAGAGTGCTACGAAATATAATTAACTTAAATCTTTTTTAAGCTTTTTAGAGTTTTTCAGAGATCTTTAGATTTTTCAGAGCTCTTTAGATATTTTAAGGCTTTCTAGAGTTTTCAGGGCTTTTTAGAGTTTTCAAGGCTTTTTAGAGAACATTCGAAGTTGATCTTCACTATTGTAGGATTTGTTATTATCATTCTTTAAAGAATCTACTATCTTGTATATCCAAGTGCTACGGAGTATTATTAAATTTAAGCTTTTCAAAGCTTTTTGGAGTCTTCCTGAGCTTTTTAGAGTTTCTCATAGCTCTTTCAGGGCTCTTTAGTGTTTATAAGGTTTTTAGAAAACATTCAAATATAATCTTCATTATTGTAGGGAATTTTGTTAGTATCATTCATTATAAAGAATTAAGTTACTTTCATTTGACTTTAACGAATCCCCTGGCTAGTACATACTAGTGATACGAAATATAATTAACAAAAAGCTTTTTTAGAGCTTTTTAGAGTTTTTCAGAGCTCTTTAGATTTTTCAAAGGTCTTTAGATATTTTAGGGTTTTTTTTAGAGTTTTTAGGGTTTTTTAAAGTTTTAAAGGCTTTTTAGAGAACATTCAAAGTTGATCTTCACAATTGGAGGGATTTCTTATTATCATTCTTTAAAGAATCTCCTAGCTTGTAGATCCAGTGCTACGGAGTATTATCAAATTAAGCTTTTCAAAGCTTTTTGGAGTCTTCCTGAGATTTTTGGAGTTTCTCAGAGATATTTCAGGGCTCTTAGTGTTTTTAGGGTTTTTAGGAAACATCCAAAGTTAGTCTTCATTATTGTAGCGAATTTTGTTAGTATCATTCTTTATACGGAATTAAGTTAATTTCAGTTGGCTTTAACGAATCCTCTGGCTAGAAGATACTAGTGCTACGAAATATAATTAATTTAAAGCTTTTTCAGATCTTTTTAGAGTTTTTCAGAGCTCTTTAGATTTTTCAGAGCTCTTTAGATATTTTAGGGCTTTTTAGAGTTTTCAGGGTTTTTTAGAGTTTTCAAGGCTTTTTAGAGAACATTCAAAGTTGATCTTCACTATTGGAGGGATTTTTTATTATCATTCTTTAAAGAATCTCCTAGCTTGTAGATCCCAGTGCTACGGAGTATTATCAAATTAAGCTTTTCAAAATATTTGGAGTCTTCCTGAGCTTTTTGGAGTTTCTCAGAGCTCTTTCAGGGCTCTTTAGGATTTTTAGGAAACATCCAAAGATAACCTTCATTATTGTAGGGAATTTTGTTAGTATCATTCTTTATAAAGAATTAAGTTACTTGTAGTTGGCTTTACCGAATCCCCTAGCTAGTATATACTAGTGCAACGAAACATAATTAACTTAAAGCTTTTTCAGAGCTTTTTAGAGTTTTTCAGAGCTCTTTAGATTTTTTAGAGCTCTTTAGATATTTTAGGGCTTTTTAGAGTTTTCAGGGTTTTTTAGAGTTTTCGATGCTTTTTAGAGAACATTCAATGTTGATCTTCACTATTGTAGGGATATGCTAATATAATTATTTATAGAATCTCCTAGCTTGTAGATCCCAGTACTACGGAGTATTATTAAATTTGAGCTTTTCAAAGCTTTTTGGAGTCTTCCTGAGCTTTTTAGAGTTTCTCAGAGCTCTTTCAGGGCTCTTTAGTGTTTTTAGGGTTTTTAGGAAACATCCAAAGATAATCTTCATTATTGTCAGGAATTTTGTTAGTATCATTCATTATAAAGTATTAAGTTACTTTCAGTTGGCTTTAACGAATCCCCTGGCCAGTAGATACTAGTGCTACGAAATATAATTAACTTAAAGCTTTTTCAGAGCTTTTTAGAGTTTTTCAGAGCTCTTTAGATTTTTTTAGAGCTCTTTAGATATTTTAGGGATTTTTAGAGTTTTCAGGGTTTTTTAGAGTTTTCGACGCTCTTTACAGAACATTCAAAGTTGATCTTCACTATTGTAGGGATTTGCTATTATCATTCTTTATCGAATCAACTAGCTTGTAGATTTTTTTTTTTTGCTAGGTCAAAAAGGTTTATTAAGCAAAAGAACGTAATTACAAGAATTACAAAATTGGAGCACAAATCCCCCTACCCCCATAAACCGAAGGGGACAAAATAACGATTAAAAATAACAAAAGTAATAACCACAAAAAAGAAAATTAAAAGAAGCTACCTATATATACAGCCAACTCCTTTCAATTTACTTCTGCTGCTACCAACTCTATACGATTTGCTCTTAGAAAAAATTCCATCCATAATATCCGTATCAAAAGCATAATTACCTAAGACATCTTCATCCACATAAAACTCTCTGTCTTCATCCTTAGAGGCCAGGAATAGGCTTAATAGGAGAAAACTTACTAGGAGATTTTTTCTTTGAAATTTGCTCCCTCTTTTATTTGAAATATTCTCGTCTAAAAGCTGGACTTCTAATGAACTGAGCACACACCTCTTCCAACTGAATATTGCTTGCCACCTCTAATTCTTCCTTAGACAAATATTATTCTTATCAAAAACAGTATCAACCAACCCCGCTTGAATTTCCATGTTAGTGTCACGGATCGGAGATTCCTCAATAGACTTGCTGGGAGAAGATTCCAAACTTGAATCAGATTGCAAAGAACGCTTTGCTATAATATTACGGAGTATTATTAAATTTAAGCTTTTCAAAGCTTTTTGGAGTCTTCTTGAGCTTTTTAGAGTTTCTCAGAGATCTTCCAGGGCTCTTTAGTGTTTTTAGGGTTTTTAGGAAACATCCAAAGTTAATCTTCATTATTGTTGCGAATTTTGTTAGTATCATTCTTTATACGGAATTAAGTTACTTTCAGTTGGCTTTAACGAATCCTCTGGCTAGAAGATACTAGTGCTACGAAATATAATTAACCTAAAGCTTTTTCAGTGCTTTTTAGAGTTTTTCAGAGCTCTTTAGATTTTTCAGAGCTCTTTAGATAATTTAGGGCTTTTTAGAGTTTTCAGGGTTTTTTTGAGTTTTCAACGCTTTTTAGAGAACATTCAAAATATATCTTCACTATTGTAGGGATTTGTTATTATCATTCTTAATCGAATCTCCTATCTGGTAGATCCTAGTGCTACGGAGTATTATTTAATTTAAGCTTTTCAAAGCTTTTTGGAGTCTTCCTGAGCTTTTTAGAGTTTCTCCGAGATCTTTCAAGGCTCTTTAGTGTTTTTAGGGTTATTAGGAAACATCCAAAGATAATCTTCACTATTGTAGGGAATTTCGTTAGTGTCATTCATTATAAAGAATTAAGTTACTTTCAGTTGGCTTTAACGAATCCCATGGCTAGTACATACTAGTGCTACGAAATATAATTAACTTAAAGCTTTCTTAGAGCTTTTTAGAGTTTTTTAGAGCTCTTTAGATATTTTAGGGCCTTCTAGAATTTTCTGGGTTTTTTAGAGTTTTCAAGGCTTTTTAGAGAACATTCAAAGTTGATCTTCACTATTGGAGGGATTTCTTATTATCATTCTTTAAAGAATCTCCTAGCTTGTAGCTCCCAGTGCTACGGAGTATTATCAAGTTAAGCTTTTCAAAGCTTTTTGGAGTTTCTCAGAGCTCTTTCAGGGCTCTTTAGGATTTTTAGGAAACATCCAAAGATAACCTTCATTATTGTAGAGAATTTTGTTAGTATCATTCTTTATAAAGAATTAAGTTACTTTTAGTTGGCTTTAAAGAATCCCCTGGATTGTAGATACTAGTGCAACAAAATATATTTAACTTAAAGCTTTTTCAGAGCTTTTTAGAGTTTTTCAGAGCTCTTTAGATTTTTTAGAGCTATTTTGTTATTTTAGGGCTTTTTAGAGTTTTCAGGGTTTTCTAGAGTTTTCGACGCTTTTTAGAGAACATTCAAAGTTGATCTTCACTCATTGTAGGGATTTGCTATTATCATTCTTTATCGAATCAACTAGCTTGTAGATCCCAGTACTACGGTTCTTTTTTTTGCTAGGTCAAAATGGTTTATTAAAGCAAAAAAACGTAATTACAAGAATTACAAAATTGGAGGCTCTAGGCCTCCCCACCCCTATAAACCAAAGGGGCAAAAAACTCTAAAAACTCATAAAATATGCTCCTAAACACGAAAAAACATGCAAAAAGAAGAAAACTAGAAAATTAAAAACGTTTTCGTCCCTTATTTCCAACTCTAAATTTCTTCTTCTTGGGTATGAGACCAGCAATAATTTGAGTCAAATCATAGTCTCCATAAGACTCCTTGTAAATATCTTCATAATCATCATAGGTTTCATCATAGTCATAATCCTCTCCATTTTCATCTGAAGCATAATTACCACCCGGAACAAGCTTAATAGGAGATTGTGCTTTCTTCTTAGTTGACATTCTATCCATTTGCTCCTTTTTTTTTCCTTGAAATACTCTTTTCTAAAGGATGAATCTCTAATGAAATTAGCACGCACTTCATCAATCTGAATGGTGCTTGCCTCCTCTAGTTCCTCATTTGTCAAAATATTATTCATATCAAAAACACATTCGTCCAACCCGATTAGGCTAGGATTTTCTTCATTGGACCTAGAATTCGTAGCCATGATTTTCGCAGCTTGCTTGGCCACTTTTCTAGCTTGTTTCCTTGCTAGAATATCTGCATCAACTTCACCCCAATCTTTTGAACCCAACTATTATCCGAGTTACTAGAATCATCTTGTTCCTCCTCCACCAAAGCCTTACTAGAATCATTAGCAAGTCCTAACTCAGATGCCAGGGCACCATATTTGTTATTCACCACTAATTCTATTTGAAAAAGCGCATCCACAAAAGGAGTTTCAAAAGATTTAAATTTAAACGGAGTACCTTTGTTTGGGGAGCTCTTACCCTTTACTTTTGTCCAATCCTCTTTCGATGACCCTGATTTAGTAATCAAGCCTTGAGAATTATTCACGACCTGATTATCAGCTTGCTTGGCCTGAATATTCTTATTTACAGACTCTTGTTTTGAAGAAGATTCTAAAACCGAGTCTTCTACGGACCCTGGCTTTGTATTCAGACCATGAGAGATATTCACGGCCTGAGTATGACATTGCACGGACATAACCTCAGAGTTTTCATTGGACACGGGTTGTTGCTGAGTTTCCAAAACCAAGTTGGATACGGAACTTACCTGATTATGCTTGGATACGGTTTCAGTGTTCTTTTTGGGCACGGAAGTTGGCTGAATCTCCTAGCCAGATTCCACGTTATTTCCTGACTCTTGACTTATCCCGGTTTGAACTTGCATAACAGCTACATTAACTTCAGTAGCAGATTTAGTTCGTGCAGCAATATCTTTTCTCGCAGCAATAGCATTCTTACACTTGATCAGTTTGAGCTGTGCTTCCGTATATTCTACAAAACAGTTATTAAGCTCTTCCTCCAACAGTTTATCCTCATCGCACTCTTGAACTGGAGTATCCTTAGAAACAAATTTACTATTTGTTGCTACTTCTGTCATATTCCCCTTCCCGGACTCAACACCTTCCTTTGCTGAAATAACATCTATAATATTTGAATCAGTAGCAATAGGTTTAACTTTATTTGCATGATTTGCATGGGGATCAAGGAGGAAAAATATGAGGAGAGAGAAACTCTGGCGTTTTTCCTAGGGTTTTGTGCGTTTTCAATTTTCTTCTTCAATTATTGTTTAATCTTAGGATTGATAATGACTAAGGAAACTGTGTTACGTATTACGAATGGATCACCAACTCCAGCCTTTGCGGAAAAAGTGAAGGTACGTCAAACATTGCAGCCTACGGCCATTGATGTTAGCAGTCTGCCAAATCCCACGTTAATTAATGGAGAACCATCTTTGGTAATCCCTACTGATTTTTATCAGGAAGGCTGTAAGCCTTTTGAGTTCAGCTTTATTGCAAGACTCAACTTCACGGGTTTGAAGTTTTTGGAGGTGAAGAACAGTTTAGTTACTCAATGGCAGCTAAACCCTAACTCGGTTAGGTTTATGTCTATGAGTAGGGGTTTCTTTGTTGTTATGTTGGGGGATGAGCACACAAAAGCCAGAATCCATAACAGAAAATGGTTTTTTAATCAACAGGAGCTACGTTTGATGGATTGGTACCCTGGTTTCGATCCGGAAAGACAAAATACTTCCCATGCACCTGTTTGGGTTCATCTTCCAGGTCTTCATGCAGAGTTATGGACCGAAAGATCTTTGCTATCCATTGGGAAAGCAGTTGGTAATCCGATTGTAGTTGATCAAAGAACTTTGAATCTGGAGTTTGGAAGCTATGCGTCAGTGCTGGTTGACGTAGATTTCGCGAAGCACATTCCTGACAGAATTCTTCTAACAGCTGGGGGGAGAACTTTCTGGCAATATGTGGAGATACCTAAGCATCCAAAATTCTGTATGCATTGTAACATCATAGGGCACAATGAGAGTGAGTGCAGGAGGAAACCAAAATCTGATGAACCTGTTAAGGACAAGGCGGATATTCAGGAATGGCAGGATGCTAAAGGTAAGAAGCGATCACGCAATCGTAAGAAGAATAACACTCAAGCGGATACTAGTGGTGTTGACAACTCAGGCGAAACTGGTGAAGATGCACACAATGGTGCAGGTAAAGATATTAATGTACATGTTGTTTTTGGGGAGAATGCTGCTGGTAAGGAGGATACTAGTCAGCTTGAGGAGGTGCTGGCTGCTTCTGAAGCTCGGCTTCGTGCAGCGTCTGACGCTGTTGAGACATCTAAATTGGCGATTGCACAGAAATGAGCATTAGCTAATATTTTGTTGGTTGATGAAACCACAATTGCGTCTAAGTCAGGAACGAGTGATGAATTGGCGAGAACTAATCACTCTAGTACTGATAAGAACCAGGCCAACTCTTCTACTCCCTATATACCTATTCAAGACGCAGTGGTTCATAGTATTGTGGAGACTCCTACCTACAATGCTTTGATGGATAATACTTTGGTTATCTCCTCGAATAAATTTGATGTTTTAACTGATGAGTTGGGGCTAAACAACACAGTGCAACAATCTAATCAGGAGGAGGAGAGTTCGGATGAGGACCTCACGCCAGAGAAAGCTTTAGCAGGTGTCAAGGGAGCCAAATGGTCCGAGATTCCAGTTGAAAAAGTTGTGCCTAAGCAAACTAGGAAGCCTGGTCGTGTGAAAATTCAATATAGTTCGCAGCAAAGTACTTCTCTGAGTTATACTCAAACTAAATCTCCAGATTCCAAGTCTGACTCGGACTCTGAGGTTAATGATTTGGGAATCCGAGTTAGCAAAGGTTTCTCACCAGTTATTGGCAAAAGGGTTCTGAATAAGAATCCTAAGATATCTTCTAAACCAAAAAATACAGTTTCTTAATGCGAGTCCTCTTTTGGAATGCCAATGGAGTGGCGAAGGTGGAGGCTGGTTTGAAGTTACATGAGCTAGTTAGGGAGTTTAGGCCGGTTCTTCTGTGTATTGCTGAGCCGAAAATTCCTTATTCAGATGGTGTTATGTTAAGGTTAAATTTAGCTGGTTTTATTAAGAAGGCAATTCATAATTCTACTTCAAGTTCTTTTGGTAATCTTTGGATTCTTTGGAGTGAAGATATTCAAGAGCCAGTTGTGTTAAATATGACTTGGCAGGCTATTACGGTGAAGACAGAAGGAGTCCTTATTTCTTGTGTTCATGCTAGTTATATCCAAGTTTTTAGAAGGAGATTATGGAGTCAACTTTCTGTAGTAGATTCTAATTCTCCTTGGTTGGTTATTGGAGATTTTAACTATGTTCTTCGCAATGATGAGAAGAGGGGTGGTAGAGATGTTCGTACTTCTAGTATTAATGAATTCAGTGATTGGATGGAAGAGAATGGTCTTTTTGAGGCAGATTCTTTGGGTTCAAAGTTTACTTGGACTAATGGCCAATTGGGGGGGAGAAGAATTATTAGCAAGTTGGACCGTGCTATTATTAATGAACATTGGTTAAATAAATTTTCGAATTGGCGGTGTAAAGCTCTTCCTAGGGAAGTTTCCGATCATTCAGATCTTATTGGTTATCCTTTTGTTGCTTCTAGGCCAAGACGTGCTCCTTTCAGATTTCAGAATATGTGGTTTACGCATCCTGATTTTTTGAAATGGTAGAGACTTCTTGGAATCCTCCGGTTTATGGTAATCCAGATTTTATTTTTCCTTTCAAGCTGAAGAGATTAAAGGCAGCTATGAAGTTGTGGAATCAACAGGTGTTTGGTAATGTGAATGCAAGACTCAAACAGGCTCAGTTTAAATTTGAAGTGGCGAGTAGGAATTCGGATGAGGACCCTTTAGACATTTCTAAGCAGAATGAGATGAAGGATGCGCTTGTGGCTGTTCAGGAGGTGCGTATGCAGCAACATATTATGTTGAAGCAAAAATCTCACAACAAATGGATTTTGGAGGGTTCTAGGAATACTTCTTTTTTCCATAGTTCTATTAATTCTCGTAGAAGTGTCAATACAATTTTGGAATTGGTGACAGATGATGGGTCCCTTATCATTGATCCGTACCAATTAAGAGACCATGTTGTTTCTTATTATGAGAGTAAATTTAATGGAGTAGATACGCGGATTGAGAGTAGGTTGTTTGATTATGATCATAATTCTATTTCTCTTGAGGAAAGACATATATTGGATTTTATTCCTTCTTTGGAGGAGATTAAGATGGCGGTGTTTGATTTGGGTGCGGATAGTGCTCCTGGTCCGGATGGTTTCTCGGGGTGTTTTTATAGACATTGTTGGGATTTAATTCATCAGGACCTAGCTAAGGCTATTATTTTTTGCTGGATCAACAAAACTATTCCTAATGGGGATAATTCTAGTCTCATTCTTTTGCTTCCTAAGGTAAGAGGTGCGGATAGTCTGAAGAAATATCGACCAATTGGTCTAAGTAATTTTTTCTTCAAAATCTTTACAAAAATTTTGGCAACCAGGCTTGGAAAAGTCTTAGATAATTTGGTTTCGGAGGAACAAGTGGCTTTTATGAAGGGGAGAAATATTCATGAAAATATTAGTTTGGCGTCTGAATCGGTTAATGAGCTGCACATTAAAAGAAAGGATGGCAACTTAGGTCTCAAACTTGATATTTCTCAAGCTTTTGATACAGTTAGTTGGCCTTTTATCTTGGAAGTGTTTCGTAGATATGGTTTCTCATAGGATTGGTGTACTTGGATTCACAATATTCTGAAGTCTGCCAGGATTTCTATTCTTCTTAATGGGAGTCCGGAGGGTTTTTTCAAGATTAATAGAGGTTTGCGTCAGGGGGATCCGCTCTCTCCTCTTATCTTTGTTTTGATGGAGGATGTTCTAAGTAGGAAAATTACTAAACTCTTTCAAAACAAGAGTATGACTCATATGGTGAAGCGTAATGGTATTGCTCCAACTCATTTATTTTTTGCTGATGATATTATGATCTTTTACAAGGGTAATATGATGAGTCTAACAAACTTAGTGAAGCTCCTGGGAGATTATGAACAAGCTTCTGGTCAGCGAGTTTGCAGGGAGAAGAGTAAAATATATTTTGGAGGTGGGTCTTTGAATAAGAGACAATCTATTGTAGACTTCTTAGGCATGAGAGTGACTTATTTTCCAGATAGATATTTGGGGGTTAAGGTGATGCCTGGAATGGTGAAGTATAGCCATATTAGTAACGTGGTGGATAAACTGAAGGATCAGCTATCGGTTTACAAAGGTAAGATGCTTTCTTTTCAGGATCGTGTTGTTCTTGTTAAAACTGTCCTTTCTAGTTATGTGATTCATAACATGGCTGTGTATAAGTGGCCTATTAAGTTTGTTAACCAGTGTGAACGAGTGATTCGTAATTTTCTCTGGTCGGGAGATTCAAGTTTAGCTAGAGATTTTGTGGTTGGTTATAGCAAGATCTGCAGTCCGGTGCGGGAAGGGGGTCTTGGGCTTACTAGCCTAAGCAACATGAACAAGGCTCTGATTATGAAGTTGTGGTGGAACATTAAAGCTTCTACGAAGAAATGGGCTATATTTATGGAATCTAAATTCACTTGTAGGGATGGTCGGCTGAAGTTGGCTGAAGTTAAATCTTCAATTCTTCCTAGGATTCGTTGGGTGCACACGGAAGTTATGCGCAATACTAAATCTTTAATTGGTGACGGTAGAGCAACTTCTCTATTTTATGATGTATGGTATGGATCTGAATCTTTGGCAGATGTTTTGAAGCAACATGACCTTGACAGAAATGCCAGGGTGAGTGATATCATTGTGCAGGGTCAATGGAGACTGGAAGGAGTTCATATGCACGAACTTGTCAGTGCTGGTGTGAATCTGGAGAGCTTGCCAAGGAGGCACACAGGCAGTGATAGGAATATATGGATGCCGGACCTTAAAGGTGTTTTCTCAGTTAAGTCTGCAAGGGAGCTGGTGAGGATGAGGTATCCGGTGCTGGAGGAAGCTAATCTTTTATGGAAGAGTGTTGTGCACCCTTCTTTGGCGGCGCAAAATTGGAAGTTTGTCAGGGGGGCTTGTGCAACTTTGGATAAAGTTAAGAGCAGGTTCAAGATAGCTCTTCCGTCGAGGTGCAGTGTGTGTCAGATTGCGGAGGAGTCTTTGGAACATGTGCTTTGGAGATGTAGTACGGCGATTCATGCTTGGCAATGGCTAGCAGGTATTTTCCATATTAGTCCTCATTATAAGTTGCTTGATGCTAACAAGGGAGCGAAAGGGCGTAGTAGAATGATTAAAGACCTATGGTTAGTCTCAATTTTGGTGCTGCGTTCGGAGCTGTGGTTCCAAAGGAATAAGATGGTCTATGAACAAAAGAAGCCTTGCTGGACTTTCTTCAAAAAATGTGTTTTTAGCTTCATTCATGAGTACTCGGCTAGAATGAAAGGATGTATGTTCAATAAGATAGAAGATCTTGAGATTCTGAATTTTTTCAGAGTTAAATTTCGTAGGGTGAGGATTGTAGAGCCTGTTGAGTGTTTTTGGCAACCTCCTAGGCATAATCAGCTTTTGCTATGCTGTGACGGTGCCTCTAGAGGCAATCCAGGGGTGGTGGCAAGAAATTCTGTTTGTGAAGTGGTTGGAGCGATGTGTGTTGGTCTTGGAGTTATTTCCAATTATTTGGCTGAGTTATATAGCATTTTGATTGGTTTAGAATGGGAAGTTCAATGGGGATATCGGGATGTTCTAGTGCGGACTGATTCATCAAGTGTCATAACAGCTTCGAAAGGGGATTCTATTCCTTGGTTTGCTAAACAGAGATGGTATGAGGTAAAGGGCATGTTTGATTCTATAAATTTTGTGCACACGTACCGTGAAGCTAATTTCGCTGCTGACAAAATGGCGAAGACTGGTTGCTTCTTAGATAATGAAGTGAGACTCACTTTTGTTGGTCGTTCTGATTTGTTAAAGTCAATCGAGTTCCCTTATGTTTCCTATTTTCGTTTGAAATAGTATTTTGAGTTTTTGGGGTTGCTGTGACCTCTTTTCTCATGTACTATCTTGTAAATGATTCTTTTATTTAATACAATTTTTTGACTTATCAAAAAAAAAAATTTCATGGGGATTCTTAGGAACCTCTTTCCAAACATATTTGATAGTTTTATCCACTTTGCCATTCTTAACATTTTCATCAGAAGATTTCTTTTCAGCATTAGCACCTCCTAAAATCTTACGAGCAACAAGACAATTCTCAAACTTATGACCCATAAACTTACAGTGAGTACAAAACTTGAGGTTCTCTAAGTCTTGTATTTCAACATACTGCCAGAATTCCTTACCGTTTGCTTCCAAACGAATTCTTTTAGGAATAGCCTTTGCAAAATCAATATCAATCAATATCGCGGCATAATTACCAACATCATGATCCAAAGTTTTCTGGTCTATAGAAATAGGCTTACCCAGAACTCTTGCTATAGATAATAGAATTTTTTTTGTCCATAGTTCAATGAATAAGCCAGGAAAACTCACCCAAACTGAAGCATGAGAAGTATTCTGCCTTTCCGGATCAAAATTAGGGTAAAAATTCATAACCCTAAGCGTTTTTTGCTGAACCTTCCATGAATCCCCATGCCAGACACGCTCCTTATCCTCCGCAGAAATCAACTTGATGATGAAAAACCCTTTAGTCATAGGAACAAGTTTGCATCTACCATTACCGAAACCCCATTGTTCTTCCAAACTTTTTTGTACATCACTGAGTTTCAACCCTTTAAAATTCAGCCTTCCAATAAGACTAAACTGAAAAATCTGACGACCCTCTTGAGTAAGTTCTATTGGTAAATCAAGCACTGGTTCATCAAGATAAAAAGAAGCTTCAGGGAGGGATAATAAATCTGAATCCGTTAACACATAGGGTTTTTTACCCTTAACTAAATCAGCAAAAGACATAGTTTTAAATCCATGAGGATTTGTAGATGAATCAGAAGTTTCCCCCATCTTTAATCATCAAAAAAGATGATCAAAGATGAAGAAAACACGTGAAGAATATGAAAACCCTAAAAAAATAAAGTTACTTTCAGTTGGCTTTAACGAATCCCCTGGCTAGTCCAGTACTACGGAGTATTATTAAATTTAAGCTTTTCAAAGCTTTTTGGAGTCTTCTTGAGCTTTTTAGAGTTTCTCAGAGATCTTTCAGGGCTCTTTAGTGTTTTTAGGGTTTTTAGGAAACATCCAAAGGTAATCTTAATTATTGTAGCGAATTTTGTTAGTATCATTCTTTATACAGAATTAAGTTACTTCCAGTTGGCTTTAACGAATCCTCTGGCTAGAAGATACTAGTTCTACGAAATATAATTAACTTAAAGCTTTTTCAGAGCTTTTTAGAGTTTTTCAGAGCTCTTTAGATATTTTAGGGCTTTTTAGAGTTTTCAGGGTTTTTTAGAGTTTTCAACGCTTTTTAGAGAACATTCAAAATATATCTTCACTATTGTAGGGATTTGTTATTATCATTCTTTATCGAATCTCCTACCTGGTAGATCCCATTGCTACAGAGTATTATTAAATTTAAGTTTTTCAAAGCTTGTTGGAGTCTTCTTGAGCTTTTTAGAGTTTCTCAGAGATCTTTCAGGGCTCTTTAGTGTTTTTAGGGTTTTAGGAAACATTCCAAGATAATCTTCATTATTGTAGCGAATTTTTTTAGTATCATTCTTTATACAGAATTGAGTTACTTTCAGTTGGCTTTAACGAATCCTCTGGCTAGAAGATACTAGTGCTACAAAATATAATTAACTTAAAGCTTTTTCAGAGCTTTTTAGAGTTTTTCAAAGCTCTTTAGATTTTTCAGAGCTCTTTAGATATTTTAGGGCTTTTTAGAGTTTTCAGGGGTTTTTAGAGTTTTCAAGGCTTTTTAGGGAACATTCAAAATTGATCTTCACTATTGTAGGGATTTGTTATTATCATTGTTTAAACAGTCTACTAGCTTGTAGATCCCAGTGCTACGGAGTATTATTAAATTTAATCTTTTTGAAGCTTTTTGGAGTCTTCCTGAGCTTTTTAGAGTTTCTAATAGCTCTTTCAGGGCTCTTTAGTGTTTTTAAGGTTTTTAGAAAACATCCAAAGATAATCTTCATTATTATAGGGAGTTTTCTTAGTATCATTCATTATAAAGAATTAAGTTACTTTCAGTTGGCTTTAACGAATGCCCTGGCTAATACATACTAGTGCTACGAAATATGATTAACTTAAAGCTTTTTCAGAGCTTTTTAGAGTTTTCCAGAGCTCTTTAGATATTTCAGAGCTCTTTAGATATTTTAGGGCTTTTTAGAGTTTTCAAGGTTTTTTAGAGTTTTCAATTCTTTTTAGAGAACATTCAAAGTTGATCTTCACTATTGGAGGGATTTGTTATTATCATTCTTTATCGAATCTCCTAGCTTGTAGATCCCAGTGCTACGGAGTATTATTATACTTAAGTTTTTCAAAAGTTTTCTGAGTCTTCCTTTGCTTTTTAGAGTTTCTCAGAGCTCTTTCAGGGCTCTTTAGTGTTTTTATGAAACATCCAAAGATAATCTTCCTTATTGTAGGTAATTTTTTTAGTATCATTCATTATAAAAAATTAAGTTACTTTCAGTTGGCTTTAACGAATCCCCTAGCTAGTAGATACTAGTGCTACGAAATATAATTAACTTAAAGCCTTTTCAGAGCTTTTTGGAGTTTTCCAGAGCTTTTTAGATTTGTTAGAGCTCTTTAGATATTTTAGGACTTTTTAGAGTTTTCAGGGTTTTTTAGAGTTTTCAACGCTTTTTAGAGAACACTCAAAGTTGATCTTCACTATTGGAGGGATTTGTTATTATCATTCTTTATCGAATCTTCTAGCTTGTAGATCCCAGTGTTACGGAGTATTATTATATTTAAGTGTTTCAAAGCTTTTTGGAGTCTTCTTGTGCTTTTTAGAGTTTCTCAGAGCTCTTTGAAGGCTCTTTAGTGTTTTTAGGGTTTTTAGAAAACATCCAAAGATAATATTCATTATTGTAGGGAATTTTGTTAGTATCATTCATTATAAAGAATTAAGTTACTTTCAGTTGGCTTTAACGAATCCCCTGGCCAGTACATAATAGTGCTACGAAATATAATTAACTTAAATCTTTCTTAAGCTTTTTAGAGTTTTTCAGAGCTCTTTAGATTTTTCAGAGCTCTTTAGATATTTTAAGGCTTTTTAGATTTTCAGGGTTTTTTAGAGTTTTCAAGGCTTTTTAGAGAACATTCAAAGTTGATCTTCACTATTGTAGGATTTGTTATTATCATTCTTTAAAGAATCTACTATCTTGTATATCCCAGTGCTACGGAGTATTATTAAATTTAAGCTTTTCAAAGCTTTTTGGATTCTTCCTAAGCTTTTTAGAGTTTCTCATAGCTCTTTCAGCGCTCTTTAGTGTTTTTAAGGTTTTTAGAAAACATTAAAATATAATCTTCATTATTGTAGGGAGTTTTGTTAGTATCATTCATTATAAAGAATTAAGTTACTTTCAGTTGGCTTTAACGAATCCCCTGGCTAGTACATACTAGTGCTACGAAATATAATTAACTTAAAGCTTTTTCAGAGCTTTTTAGAGTTCTTCAGAGCTCTTTAGATTTTTCAGAGCTCTTTATATATTTTAGAGTTTTTTAGAGTTTTCAGGGTTTTTTAGAGTTTTCAAGGCTTTTTAGAGAACATTCAAAGTTGATCTTCACTATTGGAGGGAATTGTTATTATCATTCTTTATCGAATCTTCTAGCTTGTAGATCCCAGTGCTACGAGGTATTATTAAATTTAATCTTTTCAAAGCTTTTTGGAGTCTTCCGGAGCTTTTTAGAGTTTCTCACAGCTCTTTCAGGGCTCTTTAGTGTTTTTAGGGTTTTTAGTTGGCTTTAACGAATTAAGTTACTTTCAGTTGGCTTTAACGAATCCCCTGGCTAGAAGATACTAGTGCTACGATATATAATTAACTTAAAGCTTTTTCATAGCTTTTTAGAGTTTTTCAGAGCTCTTTAGATTTTTCAGAGCTCTTTAGATATTTTAGGGCTTTTTTATAGTTTTTAGTGTTTTTTTAAAGTTTTCAAAACTTTTTAGACAACGTTCAAAGTGTATCTTCACTGTTGTAGGGATTTGTTATTATCATTCTTTATCGAATCTCCTAGCTGGTAGATCCCAGTGCTACGAAGTATTATTAAACTTAAGCTTTTCAAAGCTTTTTGGAGTCTTCCTGAGCTTTTTAGAGTTTCTCATAGCTCTTTCAGGGCTCTTTAGTGTTTTTAAGGTTTTTAGAAAACATTCAAATATAATCTTCGTTATTATAGGGAATTTTGTTAGTATCATTCATTATAAAGAATTAAGTTACTTTCAGTTGGCTTTAACGATTCCCTGGCTAGTACATAATAGTGCTACGAAATATAATTAACTTAAATCTTTTTTAGAGGTTTTTAGAGTTTTTCAGAGCTCTTTAGATATTTTAGGGCTTTTTAGAGTTTTCAGGGTTTTTTAGAGTTTTCAAGGCTTTTTAGAGAACATTCAAAGTTGTTCTTCACTATTGTAGGGATTTGTTATTATCATTCTTTAAAGAATGTACTAGCTTGTAGATCCAGTGCTACGGAGTATTATTAAATTCAATCTTTTCAAAGCTTTTTGGAGTCTTCCTGAGCTTTTTAGAGTTTCTCACAGCTCTTTCAGGGCTCTTTAGTGTTTTTAGGGTTTTTAGTTGGCTTTAACGAATTAAGTTACTTTCAGTTGGCTTTAACGAATCCCCTGGCCAGTACATAATAGTGCTACGAAATATAATTAACTTAAATCTTTTTTAAGCTTTTTAGAGTTTTTCAGAGCTCTTTAGATATTTTAAGGATTTTTAGAGTTTTCAGGGTTTTTTTAAAGTTTTCAAGGCTTTTTAGAAAACATTCAAAGTTGATCTTCACTATTGTAGGTGTTGATTGCCTTTTTTATTTTAAAGGTTATTGATAACAAGCCTACTATGAAACTATTAAACATGAGAGGAGAGAGAAACTCTGGCGAAAACACAAGGGTTTAGGATTTTTTTCACGTAGGTTTCATTCACTTTGGATTCAATATGGTAGAAGATAATCATAGTTCTTCACGGATTCAGCAACACCAATCCTTTGCGGACACGGTAAAGGGAAAACAAATCCTAAAGCCAACAGGAGTTGATATTACTAGTTTACCTAATCCTACTCTGATTGATGGATAGCCATCCCTTGTTATTCCTGCGGACTACTATGAAGAGGGTTGTAAACCCTTTAAACACAGCTTCATTGCAAGATTAAACTTCACGGGACTGAAGTTCTTTGAGGTTAAAACAGTTTTAATCTCTCAATGGCAGATTAACCCTAATTCTGTTAGGTTTATGACTATGGCAAAAGGTTTCTTTGTTATTATGCTACAAGATGAGGAAACTAAGGAGAGAATCAGACGTACAAAGTGGTTTGTTCAACAGCATGAACTCAAGTTAATGGATTGGTACCCAGGTTTTGATCCTGATCGTCAAAAAACTTCCCATGCAAACGTATGGGTTTACTTTCCTGGTTTACATGCAGAACTATGGACTGAGAAGAACTTGTTATCAATGGGAAAAGTTTTAGGGACTTCAATTGTGGTTGATCAAAGAACCCTAAATCTGGAGTATGGAAAATTTGCCTCAGTTTTGGTAGATGTGGACTTTGCAAAATATATTCCAAGTAGAATTAAGATAACAGCTGGGGGGAGGACGTTTTGGCAATACTTGGATATCCCAAAATCACCTAAATTTTGTATGAAGTGCTGCATAATTGGTCATAGTAATGATGAATGTAGAAGACAACCAAAGAATGATGAGAAATCGTCTAAGGTGGATGCGAAAGGGGAGTGGCAGAATGTGCGTAATAGTTTTTTTTTTTTTTGATAAGTCAAAAATTGTATTAATAGATAACAAAATTTACAAAAAGTAGAGTACAAGAAAAGAGGTCACAGCAACCCCAAAAACTTGTAACACTACTTGAAACGATAATAAGAAACATTAGGGTTTTCAACAGAAATTAAAAAATCAGGTCTTCCTTCATACTGAATTCCTTCTTCATTATCTAGATAACAACCATTCTTAGCCATCTTATCTGCTGAAAAATTCACCTCTCTGAAAGTATGAATAATCCTTATAGAAATATAATGATTGCATAACCTCTCCCATCTTGCTCTTGCAAACCAAGGAATAGAAGAGCTTTGTAAAGCTTGAACTACTCCATAGGAATCAGATTGCACACAAATACGATCATAATTCCATTGCATTGCCCATTCCATACCAATTATAATTGCATATAGTTCCGCCAAATACTTTGTAGTAACTCCAAGACCAATACTCAAAGCACCAAGAACTGCACAGATAGAGTCTCTTGCCACCACTCCTGCTCCCGCAATGCCTGGATTCCCACGCGCTGATCCATCACAACAAATTAGAATCTCATTAAGATCCGGAGGCTTCCATAACACTTCAATAGGCTGCTGGTGTCTAACACTTCTATGAACCATACGGAAGTAGTCCAACAGCACCATATCTTCCACACTGTTGCGCATAAACCCTTTTAGGCGGACTGAATATTCTTGTATTAGCTTCAGCACTCTTTTATAAAAAGACTCCAGCTCGGTTTCTGTTTCTCAAAGATGCATTTGTTGCGCATAGCCCAAAGTTCTGACCTGATTACTAAGTTCGCCACCAGCCACAAGTCACGGACAATTGCACTTCTTCCCTTCGCTGCCTTGAAAGAAGCCACAATGTTGAAATTTGCTGACATACCAAAGATATCAGAAATCCAAGACCACGCACGAGCTGCAAAAGAACAATGAAAAAGAATATGTTCTAGAGATTCTTCCTCAGTTTCACACAGAACACACTTGTTAGCCAAATTAATTTTGAACCTAGATTGAATGATATCCAAAGTGGCACAAGCACCACGAATGAATTTCCAGTTTTGAGCCGCAAGTTTAGGGTGAATTTCCTTCCTCCACAGCATAGACGCTGCATTGAATCTACCATGTTTCTGACGAATAAGTTCCTTGGCAGAACTTACCGAAAAATCACCTGAAAAGTTTGGCATCCAAACTCTCTTATCTTCACCCCCATTTGGCAAAGGAAGATTATGCATATCCACACCAGCCGCGAGTAAACAGTTCAAGTGATTTTCAGAGAAAACCCATTGGTTATCCCTATAACAATCACTCACCAAAACCAATCTGTCAAGAGTAAAATCATCTAGTATCTCTGCAAAACATTTTTCTCCATACCAAACATCATAATAGAGAGAAGTAGACCTGCCATCACCAAGAAGAACTTTAGTGTTAGCCTCCACATATTTATAAACCCTTCTAATGCCTGGAAGAATGGTAGACTTCACCCCATAAGTCTTAATGTAGCCTCTTCGACTAAAAAATTTAGCCTTAAGATAACCTGCCCAATTCTTCTTAGAAGTACTGATTTTCCACCATAACTTCATCAACATTGCAATTCATAGTAGCCATACGAGATAAACCCAAACCCCCCTCCTCAAAAGGGCAACAGATTTTATCATACGCCACCACACAGCACGACTGACATTAGAGTCACCAGACCAAATAAAATTCCTAATTGCACGCTCACATTGCACAATGAACTTGCTAGGCCACTTATAAATAGCCATATTATGGAATAACTCGAAATAACAGATTTAACAAGCACAATGCGGTCATGAAAAGATAAAAGAAAACCCTTCCAACCAGCAAGCTGGGTTTTAATCTTCTCAACCACATTTGCAATATGATGATACCTAACAGCACCAGGCATTATTTGAACACCCAAATAACGATCAGGGAAAGAAGCAACACTCATACCCAAATAATCAACAAGATAATTACGTCTACTCAACGAACCACCACCATAATAAATTTTACTCTTTTGGCGACAAACAGATTGACCCGAAGCACGCTGATACTTACCCAACAGATCCACCAGATTATTAATGCTCCGCAAATTTCCTTTACAGAAAATCATAATATCATCAGCAAAAAGAGATGAGTAGGAGAAATACCACCTCTAGTTACCATGTAAGACATCTTCTTTCTGCAAAAAGCTTTGTGATATTTCTGCTAAGGACATCTTCCATCAAAACAAAGATCAAGGGAGAAAGAGGATCTCCCTGACGTAAACCTCTATTTATCTTGAAAAAACCCTCCGGACTGCCATTCAAGAGAATAGAGATTCTAGCAGAATTGAAGATATGAGAAATCCAAGTGCACCATGCTCCGAGAAACCATACCTACGAAAAACCTCCAAGACAAAAGACCAACTGACCGTGTCAAAAGCTTGTGAGATATCAAGCTTAAGGCCCAAATTACCATCCTTACGATTGATATGAAGTTCATTAATCAATTCAGAAGCAAGACTAATGTTTTCATGGATGTTACGCCCTTTCATGAAAGCCACCTGTTCTTCAGAAACAAGTTTATCTAAAACGCTCCCCAGTCTAGTAGCTAAGATCTTAGTAAAGATTTTGAAGAAAAAATTACTGAGACCAATAGGACGAAAATTACGAAGAGAATTAGCACCTCTTACCTTGGGAATCAAAACAATTAGACTAGAATTTACCCCATTTGGGATATGACCAGAATTCCAGCAATAAATAACGGCTCTTAATAATCATCTTGAATAATATCCCAGCAGTGTCTATAGAAACATCCAGAAAACCCATCCGGCCCTGGAGCACTGTCTGCCCCTAGATCAAAAACTGTTTAATCTCCTCAGAAGATGGAATTCTGTCCATGGCTAAACTTTCCTCCTCCGAGATGCTAATATGACCATAGTCAAATAAAATAGGATCAATCTCCACTCCGGCCCATTAAACTTGTCCTCATAATAGTGCACAACATGATTTCTAAGCAGCTCATAATCAGAAATAGTATTGCCTGCACTGTCAACAAGTTCAGAGATAGTGTTAGAACTTCTACGAATTCTAATGCTATTATGAAAGAAATTAGTGTTACTTGAACCCTCCACAAGCCACTTATTTCTAGATTTCTGCTTAAGCATAGTATTCAACTGAGCACGAGTATCATTAAGTTTAGCCATAGCATCCTTCATAATATTTAGCTTAGTAATGTCATCCGGGTTATCATCAGAAAGAAGAGCAGCTGCCTCAAACCTCAACTGATCCTGCTTTAACCTAGAATGCACATTACCAAAAACACGAAGATTCCATTCCTTGATAATTCCTTTTAGTCTCTTTAATTTTTGAGTGAAAATAAAATCAAAAGACCCAGAAATAGGCATATTCCAACTATCTCTAACCATACGAAGGAAATCAGAATGTAAGAACCACATCTTTTGAACTCGAAAAGGAGCTCTTTTGGGTCTTGGAACAGCAAAAGGAAAACCCAAAAGAGTAGAATGGTCAGAAACTTCCCTAGGAAGAGCTTTACACCGCCAATTCTCAAATTTTTCAAGCCAAGCCGCATTAATAATAGCACGATCAAGTTTACTAATAATTCTAGTCATACCTGATTGTCTATTCGTCCAAGTGAACTTACTTCCCAAGGCATCAGCTTCAAAAGATTGTTGTCATCCAACCAATCTGAAAACTCATTAATAGCTGAGGTTCTAGGTTCAAGACCACCCTTCTTCTCATCCAAACGAAGAATACAGTTAAAATCCCCAATGACTAACCAAGGAATACCATCACCAGAACTAACAAGTTGCTGCCAAAGACTCCTCCTAGTAACCTGAATATAGCTAGCATGGACAAAAGAAACATGTACACCATCCACCTCAACCGTTATTGCCTGCTTACTGACATTAACAATTGAAATATTTAGAGTATTTGAATAACAAACCCAAATATTAGCAATACTAGAAGAAGAAGCATTATTAATAACATGAGAAGAATAACCTTCTCTAAGCAAACCATATCTGAACCCAGCAGAACAGGGAACTTTTGGTTCAGCAATACCAAAAACATCAGGTTTAAAATCTCTAATCAACTCCTTTAGTTTATCTTGAGCTACATCACGTGCAACTCCATTGATATTCCAAAACAACACCCGCATTTAAACAATAGGATTTTGATTATTGGTTAGCTGAACTTCAGAAGTACTTGAGGAGGATTTTACTCTTGGAGAAGAACCTTTTCTTGCTCGAACTCCTAGATCCGATTCCTCATCCAAATCGGTTAAAACATCAACATCCCTCAAAGTATCTAGTCTAGCCTGAAAAGCCAAAAGCTGTTGATGCTTAGCCTTACGTGCAACTTCATCAATATGCCCAAGCTGATGTACACTTTCCGTTTCACCCACAAGAGTACTACCCAAGATATTAAACTTGTTTGAAGAGACGTATTCAGAACTCTCTTCCACAGCTGCACAAACAGGAGTATAAATAGCTTCCGAAACAGGAATCCTACCCGGATTAGGAAGTCTAGTTCTAGCCAATTCAACATTCCCACCAGGCTTAGTATTTAAGGCATCAGTACTCAGCGACTTTTCCCTACTAACTAAAACTGAATGCGCAGCAACAGCCTTCTCCGCCATAGCTGCAGCAGTGCGCATTGCAGCTTCGGACCTGATCAGATCTTCCTGAAGCTGTTTTTCATAATCAGCAATACCAATCCTCACCACATCAACCTGCACACGAGTATCTGTAGCAACTTTCTTATTCTTCTTACCATTCTTCTTATGACTTATAGTTTGCCATGTATCATTATTCAACCCTTGATGAATAACCAGAGTTTGAGGTTGCTGATCATGATGCAAAGCATTCTGTTGTGGTGCTTGGTTTGTTGAAGAACTTCCCAACTCTAAAGTTCTATCTAACTGTAGAGAAGAAAAACCACCCAGCTGCTGCGATGAGGAACAAGCATTTTTCGAGCGTCTGTACGTGCATGAGCTGCATGTAATGCATTAATTGCATGCTTCTTCCTACATTCTTTATCTAAGTGCCCAACAATCTTGCACTTGGAGCAAAACTTAGGTTGTTTTAGAATTTCAATAGGTTGCAGAAAATGTCGTCCATCAACTTCAACATAAACTGAATTAGTATCATGTTTAGCAAAATCTATATCAATCACAACAGATGCATAATGACCATATTCATGATTTAGGGTTCTCTTATCTACCACAATGGGTGTTCCAAGAGATTTCCCTAAAGCTAAAAGCGTTTTTTCTACCCACATCTCCACGGGCAGGCTAGGAAACTTCACCCAAACCGTTGAATGAGAAGTACATTGCTTGTCTGCGTCAAACCCTGGATACCATTCAATCAAACGAAGAGGCTGATCATTAACAATCCATGGATTTTTGTTACCATCCTTGAAAACTTTGTCTTTGTCATCTTGAGTTAATAGTTTTATAATGAAGAAACCACGGTTCATAGGGATAAACTGAACCCCAGCTTCTCCCAAACCCCATTGTTGTTCCAGATTTTTTTTAACATCAATGAGCTTCACACCTTTGAGATCTAATCTTCCAATAAGGCTAAATCTCCATATTTGACAGCCTTCTTCATAATAGTCTTGAGGAATAACAACAGCCGGTTTTCCATCTCTTGTAGTAGGGTTTGGTAAAGAACCTATATCAACAGTTGTTGAAACTTGTTTTTTGTTATGTTTTCCCATCACCAATTCAGCAAACGTGAACTTAGGATGATTAGAATCACCCACAGATTTTTCCCCCATCGCAATCACCAAGGATGATTATAGTATTGAGCGCCAGAAAATTTTGAAAGTTTGTAAACCCTAAACCCTAAGGAAAATCGCCTCAGAGCCAAGAGAGAGTAAAAGTTTCACAATGCTCAGAATGTGCGTAATAGGAGAAACCGTAAGGTAGGTGCTGGAGAGGATGGAACCACGTCTGGTGAGGGTACAAACATTGTGGCTGTAGGTGTTGGCACTGTTGTAGGTGGTGTGAACGTTGGTGCTGTTGTGGTTAATGAGGTTGTTAACGGTGCTGGTGATAATGTGGATGATGCTCTTGCTGTAGGGCATGGTGGAGCTGTGGTGAATGGGGTAGTTGAAGATGGTTTGGTGGAGAGTGCGGTTGATTTGGAGAATGAATTACTGTCTACTGGAGCCAAGCTTCAGGCAGCGTCTGAAGCTTTTGAGAAGGCTAAGAAGGCGTTAGCTTTGAAAAAGGGTTTGGCTAGTGGGTTGTCAATGGTTGAAATTGCAACCTCATCTAAGTCAACTAAGAGTGGTGAATTGGCAAGAACTAATCACTCTAGTGATAGGAATGAGGCTAGTTCTTCTTTTAAGCCGGTTGAGGCTGGTAATAAGTCTTTGCAAGACATGGTGGTTGATAATATTGAGAATATCTCAAGCTACAGAGCTGTTGCTGAAGCTTCTATTGTGGTTTCTCCTAATAAGTTCAATGTCTTGAATGATGAGTTGGGTGTTGATAATGATGATGCTGAACACTTTTCGGGAGGGGGTTCGGATGCTGCTGAAAACTCTTCTGGTGGTAGTTCGGATGAAGAGTTGACACCTGAGAAAGCTTCATCAGGTGTTAAGGGTGTTAAGTGGGCGGAAATACCAGTGGATATGCCAAAGAAAAGTAGGAAACCAAGCAGGGTTTTGCTTACAAGTTCTAGTTCTTCTAAACAACGTTTTAGTGATTCCAAATCAGATTCGGATTCTGAAGTGAATGCTTTGGGAAACCGAGTTAGAAAGGGTGTCTCACTTGTTTTACAAAGTAGGATTCCTAGCAATATTCCACAAGCTATTCATAAATATAAGAAGAGTGTTTCCTGATGAGAGTTCTCTATTGGAATATTAATGGGGTGGCGAAGGTGGAAGCGGGTAGTAAGTTACGTAAGTTGGTGCATGAGTTCAAGCCGGTTGTACTTTGTATTGCTGAGCCTAAGATTCGTTACACTGACAATGTTATGATAAGGTTAAATTTGGCTGGTTATAATAAAAAGGTAATTCATAATTCTACTTCTAGTTCTTTGGGTAATTTGTGGATTCTTTGGGATGATTGTATTGAGGAGTCGGTGGTGATTAATATGTCTAGGCAGGCCATTACGGTTAAAACTGAGGGGGTATTTATCTCTTTTGTTCATGCTAGTTATATTCAAGTATTTCGAAGGAGGATTTCGAGTCAACTTGCTGCTGTTGACGCAACTACTCCTTGGTTGGTTATGGGGGATTTCAATTGTGTTCTTCGTCAAGATGAAAAAAAAGGGGGTAGGGTAACTCGTATCTCTTGTATTAATGAGTTTTCTGATTGGATGGAGGATAATAACTTGTTTGAAGCTGATTCGTTGGGGTCTAAGTTTACTTGGACCAATGGTCAGGTTGGTGTTGGTAGAATTATTAGTAAGTTGGATCGTGCTATTATTAATGAACCTTGGTTGTCTAAGTTTTCGAATTGGCGGTGTAAAGCTCTTCCTAGGGAAGTTTCTGACCATTTGACTCTTATTGGTTTTCCTTTTTGTGAGCCTCGGCCTAGACGTGCTCCTTTTCGTATTCAGAAGATGTGGTTTTCCCATCCGAATTATTTGAAGATGGTGGAGTTGTCTTGGATGGAGCCGGTGTATGGTAATCATGGTTTTATCTTTCCTTTCAAATTGAAGCGGTTGAAGGAGGCTATCAAGCTATGGAATCAATTTGTTTTTGGCAATGTCAATGCTAGATTAAAGCAAGCAACTCGTAAGTTTGAGGTAGCTAGTAGAAATTCAGATGTTGATCCTTTTGATGTTTCTAAACTTAATAATATGAAGGATGCTCTTGTTGAGGTTCAAGATATTCAAAGGCAGCAGAATATAATGTAAAAGCAAAAATCTAGAAATAAGTGGTTGTTGGAGGGTTCTAGTAACACTTCTTTCTTTCACAACTCTATTAAAATTCGTAGAAGTGCTAATACAATCTCGGAGCTTGTTGCTGAAGATGGGAGTACTATTACCGATCCGGTTCATCTTAGCGCTCATGTGGTTTCTTATTATCAGGCTAAATTCAATGGTGAGGATAGTCAGGTAAGTGAAACACTTTTTGTTTATGGCCACTTTTCAGTCTCTTCAGCAAAGAATATCATTAGAAGGGCGTATCCAAAATCAGCAATTTATGGTCTTTTGTGGAGGAAAGAAATTCATCCCAAATTGGCTGCTCAGAATTGGAAGATATGTCGTGAGGTTTGTGCAACTCAAGACAAGATCAGGAGTAGATTCAAAGTTGAAATGGCCAACAAATTTGGCAGTGGTGTTCAGGTTTGTTTAATCTTTGGAGCATATTATTTGGATTTGTACGTTTGCAACTCAAATTTGGCAGTGGTGTTCAGGTTTGTTTAATCTAACACCTTATTATGATATTGTGAATTCATATAAATCAGCAAAGGGTAGAAGTAGAATTGTCAAGGATTTATGGCTTTTAGCTATTTTGGTGATTCGCTCGGAATTATGGCAAACAAGAAATATGGCATGTTTTCAGAATTCTTCTGTTAGCATTCATTTTTTTAAGAAGAGAGTGTTCTATTTGATTAGTGAATACGCTGGTCGTTTGAAGGGTTTCATGCATAATACTACAACGGACTTGGATCTTTTGAACTTTTTCCGTGTGATGCATAGGAAGGTTAAGCAGGTTCAGCCAATTGAGTGCTTTTGGAGTCCGCCAAATAGGGATGAAATTTTATTATGTTGTGATGGAGCAGCCAAAGGAAATCCGGGTATAGCTGGAGCTGGTGTTGTTGTTCGTGATGCTGATTGTAATTTTTTGGGTGCTATGAGTATTGGTTTGGGTTCTACTACTAATTTCTTAGCTGAACTTTATGGTATTATTGTACGTTCTGATTCAATGGGAACAATTAAGACTTTGACGGGTACAAATCTTCCTTGGTTTGTCAAGCACAGATGGAGAAGAATACAAAACAATTATGACTCTATTCGCTTTGTTCATACTTATCGTGAGGCTAATTTTGCAGCAGAAAAGATGGCTAAAAGGGGATGTTATCTTCGTAATGGTGAAGGTTTAAATTATGATGAAAGGCCTGATTTCCTTTTGTCTTTAGAATTTCCTAATGTTGTTTATTTCAGATTCAAGTAGTTTGTAAGTTTTTGGGGTCTTCTGACCATTTTTCTTATGAACATTTTGTACATATTGGTTATTCATTAATACAACATGGATTTAGCAAAAAAAATGGAAGAGTCGCATATGTTGGATGCTATTCCTACTTCTGATGAGATCAAACAGGCGGTTTTTGATTTGGGTGCTGATAGTGCGCCTGGTCCGGATGGTTTCTCGGGGTGTTTTTATAGACATTGTTGGGAGATTATTCATAGGGATCTGATTTTATCGGTTACTTATTGCTGGTCTTCTAAAACAATTCCTAATGGGGTAAATTCTAGTCTTATTCTTTTGCTTGCAAAGATTAGGGGAGCTGCTAGTTTGAAGAACTTTAGGCCGATTGGTTTAAGTAATTTCTTTTTTAAGATTTTTACTAAAATCTTGGCTACGAGGCTTGGTAGTGTGTTGGGTAAGTTGGTGTCTGAAGAGCAAGTGGCTTTCATGAAGGGAAGGAATATCCATGAGAATATTAGTTTAGCTTCTGAGATGGTGAATGAATTGCACATCAAAAGGAAGGACGGTAATTTGGGTTTGAAGCTTGATATCTCTCAGGCTTTTGATACTGTGAGCTGGTCTTTTGTTCTTGAAGTTTTTAGAAGGTATGGTTTTTCTGAAGATTGGTGCTCTTGGATTTGGAAAATTCTGGATTCGGCGCGTATTTCTATTCTTCTTAATGGTAGTCCGGAGGGTTACTTCAAGATTAATAGGGGTTTACGGCAGGGGGATCCTCTTCTCCTCTTATTTTTGTTTTGATTGAGGATGTGCTTAGCCGCAACATCACTAAACTCTTTCAGACTAAGGATATGTCTTATATGGTAAGCGTAAGGGTATTGCTCCAACTCATTTATTTTTTGCTGATGATATTATGATTTTTTGCAAGGGAAATATGAAGAGTGTGAAGAAATTTGGTGAAACTTTTGGAGAATTACCAGCAAGCTTCAGGTCAGAGGGTTTGTAGGGAGAAGAGCAAGATTACTTTGGTGGTGGGACTTTGAGTAGGCGCCAGACCATTGCTACTTCTTGGGTATGGCAATTTCTAACTTTCCTGATAGGTATTTGGGAGTTAAGGTGATGCCGTGGTAAAGTATAGTCACATCAGCAACGTTGTTGATAAGTTGAGGGATCAACTTTCGGTTCTGAAAGGTAAGATGTTATCTTTTCAAGATAGAGTTGTGCTTGTTAAGAATGTTCTTTCGAGCTATTCCATTCATAACATGGCTGTGTACAAATGGCCGGTAAAATTCACTCTTCAATGTGAGCGTGTGATTCGTAATTTTCTGTGGTCGGGTGATTCTAATCTTTCTAGAGCTTTTGTAGTAGGTTTTGATAAGATTTGTAGTCCTTTAAAGGAAGGTGGTCTTGGGATCACTAGCCTAAGGACTATGAATAAAGCTTTGCTGATGAAATTGTGGTGGCTATAAAATCTTCTCGTAAGAGGTGGGCTCGGTTTTTGGAAGCCAAATTCACTTGTAGGGATGGTCGTATTAAGATGGCGGGGGTGAAATCTTCTATTCTTCCTGGTCTTCGTTGGGTTCATAAGGAGATGGTGAATAACACGAAGTGTTTTATTGGTGACGGTAGGGATACTTCTTTATTCTTTGATTTGGTATGGAAATACAACCTTAGCTAGTGTTTTAAATCGCAGGATTTAGACAGATCAGCTCGTGTTTGTGATATTATTGTGCAAGGTGATTGGCAGATTCAAGGAGTTCATTGCAGCTCCTTTTAAGTGCTGGTGTGGTGCAACAGATTTACCAAAAATTCATATGGGAGTGGATAGGCGTATTTGGATGCCTGATTTACAAGGTAAATTTTCTGTCAGGAAGCTAGGGAGTTGATTAGGAAGAAATATCCTATTTTGAGGGAGGCGGGCTGTTATGGAAGAGGGTGGTGCATCCTTCATTGGCGGCTCAAACTGGAAGTTTATTCGTGGTGCGTGTGCAACTCTTGATAAGGTACGTAGCAGATTCAAATTCAACTTGCATCTAAATGTAGTGTGTGTCAGATTGAGGAGGAGTCTCTCCAACATATTCT
The DNA here is from genome assembly GCF_003573695.1 of Papaver somniferum. Taxonomy (NCBI): domain Eukaryota; kingdom Viridiplantae; phylum Streptophyta; class Magnoliopsida; order Ranunculales; family Papaveraceae; genus Papaver; species Papaver somniferum. Next base: position 93,061,798 of record NC_039361.1, read on the forward strand.
TTGGAGCTGTAATTTTGCGCGTCAAGCTTGGGAGTGGATTGAAGGTATTTTCAAAATTAAACCTCATTATGATATTATTACTTCTTACCAAGGCAAAAAATCATAGTGGTATTGTTAAGGATTTGTGGTTGGTAGTGAATTTGGTTGTGCGTTCAGAATTATGGTTCACTAGAAACAAAAAAGTGTATGAAAAGAAGAACCCTTGTTGGTCTTTATTTCAAAAACGTGTTTTTATTTGATGCAAGAATATTCAGTTCGTATGAAGAGTTTATGCATAATTCTTGGATGACTTGAGAATTCTGGAGTTTTTTCGAGTTCGGCATAGAAAGGTGAAGTTTACTGATCCAAGGAGTGTTTTTGGTTTCCTCCTAAATAATGAATTGCTTTTGTGCACGGATGGCCTCAAGAGGTAATCCAGGGGTGGCGGGAGCTGGTGTTGTTGCAAGGAATGCAAATTGTGAAGTGGTTGGTGCAATGTGTATTGGCTTGGGAGTTACTTCTAATTATTTGGCTGAATTGTATGGTATTATTGTGGGTATGGAGTGGGCAGTTCAGTGGGGATATGCTTGCATTGTTATTAGATCAGATTCTACAAGTGTGTTGAAGGCTTTGGAAGAAGATAACGTTCCTTGGTTTGCTAGGCAAAGATGGATGGAGTTAAAGGTTTATATGGTTCAATTCGTTTTGAACATTCCTTTAGAGAGGCAAATTTTGCAGCTGATGCAATGGGAAAACGTGGTTGCTTATTAGAGGATGGGGTTGGTTTTCACTTTGAAGGTCGCCCAGTTTTCTTAAGTTCAATTGAATCTCCAAATGTAATTTATTATCGTTTTAAATAGGTTTTAGGAGTTTTTGGGGTCACTCTGATCTCTTTTCTCCTATTTCTATCTTGTAAATATCTTTTTTTTCAATATAATTTTTTGACTTAGCAAAAAAAAAATCACTATTGTAGGATTTGTTATTATCATTCTTTAAAGAATCTACTATCTTGTATATCCCAGTGCTACGGAGTATTATTAAATTTAAGCTTTTCAAAGCTTTTTGGATTCTTCCTGAGCTTTTTATAGTTTCTCATAGCTCTTTCAGGGCTCTTTAGTGTTTTTAAGATTTTTAGAAAACATTCAAATATAATCTTCATTATTGTAGGGAATTTTGTTAGTATCATTCATTATAAAGAATTAAGTTACTTTCAGTTGGCTTTAACGAATCCCCTGGCTAGTACATACTAGTGCTACGAAATATAATTAACTTAAAGCTTTTTCAGAGCTTTTTAGAGTTCTTCAGAGCTTTTTAGATTTTTCAGAGCTCTTTATATATTTTAGGGTTTTTTAGAGTTTTCAGGGTTTTTTTTGGAGTTTTCAAGGCTTTTTAGAGAACATTCAATTTGACCTAGCAAAAAAAATAAATAGAGAACATTCAAAGTTGATATTCACTATTGTAGGGATTTGTTATTATCATTCTTTATCGAATTTTCTAGCTTGTAGATCCCAGTGCTACAGAGTATTATTAAATTTAATCTTCTCAAAGCTTTTTAGAGTCTTCCGGAGCTTTTTAGAGTTTTTCACAGCTCTTTCAGGGCTCTTTAGTGTTTTTAGGGTTTTTAGTTGGCTTTAACGAATTAAGTTACTTTCAGTTGGCTTTAACGAATCCCCTGGCTAGAAGATACTAGTGCTACGATATATAATTAACTTACAGCTTTTTCATAGCTTTTTAGAGTTTTTCAGAGCTCTTTAGATTTTTCAGAGCTCTTTAGATATTTTAGGGCTTTTTTATAGTTTTTAGTGTTTCTTAAAGTTTTCAAACCTTTTTAGACAACGTTCAAAGTTGATCTTCACTGTTGCAGGGATTTGTTATTATCATTCTTTATCGAATCTCCTAGCTGGTAGATCCCAGTGCTACAGAGTATTATTAAATTTAAGCTTTTTGGAGTCTCTCTGAGCTTCACTATTGTAGGGATTTGTTATTATCATTCTTTATCAAATCTCCTAGCTGGTAGATCCCAGTGCTACGGAATATTATTAAATTTAAGCTTTTCAAAGCTTTTTGGAGTCTTCTTGAGCTTTTTAGAGTTTCTCAGAGATCTTTCATGTCTCTTTAGTGTTTTTAGGATTTTAGGAAACATTTCAAGATAATCTTCATTATTGTAGCGAATTTTGTTAGTATCATTCTTTATACAGAATTAAGTTATTTTTATTTGGATTTAACGAATCCTCTGGCTAGAAGATACTAGTGCTATGAAATATAATTAACTTAAAGCTTTTTCAGAGCTTTTTAGAGTTTTTCAGAGCTCTTTAGATTTTTTAGAGGTTTTTAGATATTTTAGGGATTTTTAGAATTTTCAAGGACTTTTAGAGTTTTCAAGGCATTTTAGAGAACATTCAAAGTTGATATTCACTATTGTAGGGATTTGTTATTATAATTCTTTAACGAATCTCCTAACTTGTAGATCCCAATGCTACGGAGTATTATTAAATTTAAGCTTTTCAAAGCTTATTGGAGTCTTCATGAGCTTTTTAGAGTTTCTCAGAGCTCATTCAGGGCTCTTTAGTGTTTTTAGGGTTTTTATGAAACATCCAAAGATAATCTTCATTATTGTCGGAAATTTTGTTAGTATCATTCATTATACTAGTGCTACAAAAATAATTAACTTAAAGTTTTTTCAGAGCTTTTTAGAGTTTTTCAGAGCTCTTTAGATGTCTATGAGCTCTTTAGATATTTTAGGGCTTTTTAGAGTTTTCAGGTTTTTTTAGAGAACATTCAAAGTTGATCTTCACTACTGTAGGGATTTGTTATTAGCATTCTTTAAAGAATATCTTAGCTTATAGATCCCAGTGCTACATAATATAATTAAATTTAAGCTTTTAAAAGTTTTTTGGAGTCTTCCTGAGTTTTTTAGAGTTTCTCATAGCTCTTTCAAGGCTCTTTAGTGATTTTTGGGTTTTTAGGAAAAATTTAAAGATAATCTTCATTATTGTAGGAAATATTGTTAGTATCATTCTTTATAAAGAATTAAGTTACTTTCATTTGGATTTAATGAATCCCCTAGCTAGTAGATACTAGCGCTACGAAATATAATTAACTTAAAGCTTTTTCAGAGCTTTTCAGAGCTTTTCAGAGATTTTCAGAGCTCTTTAGATTTTTCATAGCTCTTAGATATTTTAGGGCTTTTTAGAGTTTTCAGGGTTTTTTAGAGTTTTCAACGCTTTTTAGAGAACATTCAAAATATATCTTCACTATTGTAGGGATTTGTTATTATCATTCTTTATCAAATCTCCTAGCTGGTAGATCCCAGTGCTACGGAATATTATTAAATTTAAGCTTTTCAAAGCTTTTTCGAGTCTTCTTGAGCTTTTTAGAGTTTCTCAGAGATCTTTCATGGCTCTTTAGTGTTTTTAGGATTTTAGGAAACATTTCAAGATAATCTTCATTATTGTAGCGAATTTTGTTAGTATCATTCTTTATACAGAATTAAGTTATTTTATTTGGCTTTAACGAATCCTCTGGCTAGAAGATACTAGTGCTATGAAATATAATTAACTTAAAGCTTTTTCAGAGTTTTTTAGAGTTTTTCAGAGCTCTTTAGATATTTTAGGGCTTTTTAGAGTTTTCAGGTTTTTTTTAGAGTTTTCAACGCTTTTTAGAGAACATTCAAAGTTGATCTTCACTGTTGTAGCGATTTCTTATTATCATTCTTTAAAGAATCTCCTAACTTGTAGATCCCAGTGCTACGGAGTATTATTAAATTAAGCTTTTCAAAGCTTTTTGGAGTCTTCATGAACTTTTTAGAATTTCTCAGAGCTCTTTAGGGCTCCTTAGTGTTTCTAGGAAACATCCAAAGATAACCTTCATTATTATAGGGAATTTTGTTAGTATCATTCTTTGTAAAGAATTAAGTTACTTTTAGTTGGCTTTAACGAATCCCCTGGCTAGTAGATACTAGTGCTACGAAATATAATTAACTTAAAGTTTTTCAGATCTCTTTAGAGTTTTTCAGAGCTCTTTAGATTTTTTAGAGGTTTTTAGATATTTTAGGGATTTTTAGAGTTTTCAGGGTTTTTTAGAGTTTTCAACGCTTTTTAGAGAACATTCAAAGTTGATCTTCACTATTGTAGGGATTTGCTATTATCATTTTTTATCGAATCTCCTAGCTTGTAGATCCCAGTACTACGAAGTATTATTAAATTTAAGCTTTTCAAAGCTTTTTGGAGTCTTCTTAAGCTTTTTAGAGTTTCTCAGACCACTTTCACGGCTCTTTAGTTTTTACGGTTTTTTGGAAACATTCAAAGATAATCTTCACTATTGTAGCGAATTTTGTTAGTATCATTCTTTATAAAGAATTAACTTACTTTCAGTTGGCTTTAATGAATCCCCTGGCTAGAAGATGCTGGTGCTATGAAATATAATTAACTTTAAGATTTTTCAGAGTTTTTTAGATTTTTCAGAGCTCTTTAGATATTTTAGGGATTTTTAGAGTTTTCATGGATTTTTAGAGTTTTCAAGGCATTTTAGAGAACATTCAAAGTTGATATTCACTATTGTAAGGATTTGTTATTATAATTCTTTAACGAATCTCCTAGCTTGTAGATCCCAATACTACGGAGTATTATTCAATTTAAGCTTTTCAAAGCTTATTGGAGTCTTCCTGAGCTTTTTAGAGTTTCTCAGAGCTCTTTCAAGGCTCTTTAGTGTTTTTAGGAAACATCCAAAGATAATCTTCATTATTGTCGGGAATTTTGTTAGTGTCATTCATTATACTAGTGCTACGAAATATAATTAACTTGAAGTTTTTTCAGAACTTTTTAGAGTTTTTCTGAGCTCTTTAGATGTCTATGAGCTCTTTAGATATTTTAGGGCTTTTTAGAGTTTTCAGGTTTTTTTAGAGAACATTCAAAGTTGATCTTCACTACTGTAGGGATTTGTTATTAGCATTCTTTAAATAATATCCTAGATTATAGATCACACTGCTGCATAATATAATTAAATTTAAGCTTTTAAAAGCTTTTTGGAGTCTTCCTGAGCTTTTTAGAGTTTCTCATAGCTCTTTCAAGGCTCTTTAGTGATTTTAGGGTTTTTAGGAAAAATTCAAAGATAATATTCATTATTATAGGAAATATTGTTAGTATCATTATTTATAAAGAATTAAGTTACTTTCATTTGGATTTAACGAATCCCCTAGCTAGTAGATACTAGCGCTACGAAATATAATTAACTTAAAGCTTTTTCAGAGCTTTTCAGAGTTTTTCAGAGCTCTTTATATTTTTCAGAGCTCTTTAGATATTTTAGGGCTTTTTAGAGTTTTTAGGGTTTTTTTAGAGTTTTCAACGCTTTTTAGAGAACATTCAAAGTATATCTTCACTATTGTAGAGATTTGTTATTATCATTCTTTATCGAATCTCCTAGCTGGTAGATCCCAGTGCTACGGAGTATTATTAAATTTAAGCTTTTCAAAGCTTTTTGGAGTCTTCCTGAGCTTGTTGGAGTTTGTCAGAGCTCTTTCAGGGCTCTTTAGGATTTTTAGGAAACATCCAAAGATAACCCTCATTATTGTGGGGGATTTTTTTTTTGCTAGGTCAAAATGGTTTATTAAAGCAACAAAAAGGTAATTACAAGAATTACAAAGTGGGAGGCTCAAGGCCTCCCCACCCCCATAAACCAAAGGGGAGAAAAAATAACATCAAAAAATTACTAGAAACTCATAAAATAAGCTCCTAAACTCAAATAACTAACAAAAAAGAAGAAAAATAGGAACTTAACATCGTTTGCGCCCCTTTCCCACCTTAAAATTCTTCTTCTTAGGTTGAAGACCAGCTAGGATTTCCGCCAAAACATCAGGGTCTCCATAAAACTCATTATATTCAACATCATAAATATCATCATATTCATCTTAATCCGAAGCATAATTATCACCAGGAACAAGCTTAATAGGAGTTTGAGGTTTTTTCTTCTCTCTTTTTTCTTTAAAATACTCCTTTCTATAGGCTGGATTTCTAATAAAGTTAGTCCGAACTTCATCATTCGTAATGGTGCCTACCTCTGCAAGCTCCTCTTCATTGAGAATATTTTCCTTCCTTTGTTGCCTTAGAGCTTCTAATCTATCAAGAAAAGCTTTCTTCTTTTCTGCATCAACATTTCAGTTGAGCTCTCAACTAAATCTGTAGCCTTTGAAACATTGCTATTCTTGTTTTTATTGTGATCACTAATCGTACCCCATTCAGTAGAATTTTTTAATTCAGCTGCCATATTAGCAGCAAGCAATTCAGCCTCTTCCTCATCTAAATCTTCAACAATACTTTGCTGAACTTCCTCCAAATTAGCACCCTCAACGTCATCTCTAAAACCCAATTCTGAACTTAATACTTCATATGTATTTTTCCTAACTTTTTCAGAAGATTCAAGTAAAGCATCAGTTAGAGGCGTAAAAGAAAATTTTATACCTTTCACTGGCATCCAATTCTCATTAGATGCCTTAGTAAACGTATTAGGGTTGGAAACTAACTTGTTTTCCAAATCAGACTTGGAAACGGACTTCTTGTTGGTCACGGACTTGTGAACCTCAGAGTTTTGCAAAGTCACGGACGTCTCTTCCAAATTAGCCCCAGGCGTATTTTCCAAATTAGACACGGTTTCAGAATTTTGCTTGGACTTGATTTCAGAATTCTGGTTTTGCACGGACTTGCCTCCACAAATGTTAATTGTACCAATCTTGTTCCCGGACATACCATCTTCAACAGGCTTAGTCACAGCTCCTTTACGTGCAGCAATAGCTTCCTTAGCTGCAATCACGCTTTTGCACTTGATTAACCTGAATTGAGCCTCACGGAATTCTTTTGAAGAGATAGCAAGCTCATTCTCCAACTGTTCATTGCTAGATTGAACTGTAGCCTCAATTATGTTATCATTAGTAACTCCAATAGTAATTGAATCTGAAACACAAAGTATAGTTTCCTGATTTGCATGAGCTGCATGGGCTATTGCAGCCTTGTGCTTCTCAAAATCTTGTTCAATTTGATTAGTATTACCATCCACACCCACACTAACTTCTGGTAAAACAACTTTAGATTTGATTTGCCATCTCTTACCAGCATTAGGATCATAACTACCCTTAAAAGTCTTCTCTCCCACGACTACTTGTTGTTGTTTCTCTTTGTTCCCATCAATTTTAGTCGACTTCTTCTTGCATTCAGCATCCGCATGACCAATAATATTACACTTTGAACAGAACTTTGGATATTTTTGAATATCAATATATTGCCAAAACTCTTTTCCACCTGAGGTTATATGAATTCTCTCTGGAATATGCTTAGCAAAATCAATATCAATTAAAACTGAAGCATAAAAACCATAATCAAGTTCTAAAGTTTTTTCATCCACCACAATTGGATTACCTAGAATCTTACCAATTGAAAGCAAATACTTTTCAGTCCAAAGCTCAACCGGTAAATCTGGAAACATAACCCAAACAACAGCATGTGAAGAACGTTGTTTGTTTGGGTTAAAACCTGGATACCAATCAATTAGCTTCAACAAGTGATTGTTAACAGTTGCAGCTGGACCATTGCGAATCTTCTCTTTATCTTCAGCACACGAAAGCATAACTATGAAGAAACCTTTAGCCATTGGAAGAAATTTAATCCGTTCAAGTTTCCATTGATCTAAAAGTTGTGTCTTAACTTCAGAAAACTTCAAACCCGTGAAGTCTAATCTAGCAATAAAACTATGTTGAAATCTGATGCAACCCTCTTGAAACAAATCCAAAGGGATTTCTAATGTAGGTTCACCTTCTTTAAGAGTTGGATTAGGTAACTTGGAAAGATCAACAAATATTGGAATTAGGGTTTTCTTTCCTTTGAGAATATCATCAAAACAACCATGACTACCATTAGGATTTTTAATCCCTGATGTTGTAGGGATTGATGATTCAATCATCATAAACCAACCGCAGCTGATTTAGATGATCGAATAGTATACTCCCATCTTCACTATTGTAGGGATTTGTTATTCAAATAATGTATCAGTCATTATTGTAGGGAATTTTGTTAGTATTATTCTTTATAAAGAATTAAGTTACTTTCAGTTGGCTTTAACGAATCCCATGGCTAGTAGATACTAGTGCTACTAAATATAATCAACTTAAAGCTTTTTCAGAGCTTTTTAGAGTTTTTCAGAGCTCTTTAGATTTTTCAGAGCTCTTTATATATTTTAGGGTTTTTTAGAGTTTTTAGGGTTTTTTTTGGATTTTCAAGGCTTTTTAGAGTTTTTAGGGTTTTTTAGAGTTTTCAACGCTTTTTAGAGCACATTCAAATTTGATCTTCACTATTGTAGGGATTTGTTATTATCACTGTTTAACAAATCTCCTAGCTTGTAGAACCCAGTGCTACGGAGTATTATTAAATTTAAGCTTTTCAAAGCTTGTTGGAGTCTTCATGAGCTTTTTAGAGTTTCTCAGAGCTCTTTCAGGGCTCCTTAGTGTTTTTAGGAAACATCCAAAGATAACCTTCATTATTGTAGGGAATTTTGTTAGTATCATTCTTTATAAAGAATTAAGTTACTTTTAGTTGGCTTTAACGAATCCCCTGGCTAGTACATACTAATGCTACGAAATATAAATAACATAAAGCTTATTCAGAACTTTTTAGAGTTTTTTAGATCTCTTTAGATATTTTGGGGCCTTTTAGAGTTTTCAGGGTTTTTTAGAGTTTTAAGGCTTTTTAAAAAACATTCAAAGTTGATCTTCACTATTGTAGGGATTTCTTATTATCATTCTTTAAAGAATCTCCTAACTTGTAGATCCCAGTGCAATGGAGTATTATTAAATTAAGCTTTTCAAAGCTTTTTGGAGTCTTCATGAGCTTTTTAGAGTTTCTCAGAGCTCTTTAGGGATCGTTAGTGTTTTTAGGAAACATCCAAAGATAACCTTCATTATTGTAGGGAATTTTGTTAGTATCATTCTTTGTAAAGAATTAAGTTACTTTTAGTTGGCTTTAACGAATCCCCTGGCTAGTAGATACTAGTGCTACGAAATATAATTAACTTAAAGTTTTTTCAGAGCTCTTTAGAGTTTTTCAGAGCTCTTTAGATTTTTTAGAGGTTTTTAGATATTTTAGGGATTTTTAGAGTTTTCAGGGTTTTTTAGAGTTTTCAATGCTTTTTAGAGAACATTCAAAGTTGATCTTCACTATTGTAGGGATTTGCTATTATCATTCTTTATCGAATCTCCTAGCTTGTAGATCCCAGTACTACGGAGTATTATTAAATTTAAGCTTTTCAAAGCTTTTTGGAGTCTTCTTGAGCTTTTTAGAGTTTCTCAGACCACTTTCAGGGCTCTTTAGTTTTTAGGGTTTTTAGGAAACATTCAAAGATAATCTTCATTACTGTAGCGAATTTTGTTAGTATCATTCTTTATAAAGAATTAAGTTACTTTCAGTTGGCTTTAACGAATACCCTGGCTAGAAGATGCTAGTGCTATGAAATATAATTAACTTTAAGCTTTTTCAGAGCTTTTTAGATTTTTAGAGCTCTTTAGATATTTTAGGGATTTTTAGAGTTTTCAGGGATTTTTAGAGTTTTCAAGGCATTTTAGAGAACATTCAAAGTTGATATTCACTATTGTAGGGATTTGTTATTATAATTCTTTAACGAATCTCCTAGATTGTAGATCCCAATGCTACGGAGTATTATTAAATTTAAGCTTTTCAAAGCTTATTGGAGTCTTCCTGAGCTTTTTAGAGTTTCTCAGAGCTCTTTCAGGGCTCTTTTGTGTTTTTAGGGTTTTTAGGATTTTTTGCTAGGTCAAAAAAGTTTATTAAGCCAAAAGAACGTAATTACAAGAATTACAAAAAAGAAGCACAAAACTCCCTACCCCCATAAACCAAAGGGGACTAAAAACAAAAAAGAAATAACAAAAGTAGTAACCAGAAAATTAAAAGAAGCTACCTATATCTATAGCCAACTCCTTTCAATTTACTTCTGCTGCAACCAACTCTATACGATTTGCTCTTAGAAAAAATTCCATCTATAATATCCGTATCAAAATCATAGTTACCCAAGACATCTTCATCTTCATCCACATAAAACTCTCCATCTTCATCTTCAGAGGCAAAGTTACCAGGAACAAGCTTAATAGGAGACAACTTACTAGGAGATTTTTTCTTTGAATTCATACTTTCCATTTGCTCCCTCTTTTCTTTGAGATATTTTCGTCTAAAAGCCGGACTTCTAATGAACTGAGCACGCACATCTTCCAACTGAATATTGCTTGCCACCTCTAATTCTTCCTTAGACAAAATATTATTCTTATCAAAAACAGTATCAACCAACCCCGATTGAATTTCCATGTTAGGGCTTGGAGATTCCTCAATAGACTTGCTGGGAGAAGATTCCAAACTTGAATCAGATTGCAAAGAACGCTTTGCTAAAATATTAGCAGCCTGTTTGGAAACTTTCCTAGCTTTTTTCCTTGCTAAAATGTCCGCATCAACCTCACCCCAACTTTTAGAACCCATACTAACATCTGAGTCACTAGATTCTACATGATCCTCCTCCTCTTCCTCAATAATAACATTATTAAGGCCTAACTCAGATTCCAGAACATCAAATTTGTTTTTAACCACAACTTCAGTTTGCATCAAATCATCCGCAAAAGGAGTATAATCCTTCACAAAAGGAGTAAAAGAGAAAATACCTTTGCTAGGGGGTTTCTTTCCTTTCACTTGATTCCATTCATCTTTAGAAAAGCTCTGAGCAGCCCTATCTTCCTTACGTAAAGCTATATCTTTCTGAGCTGCAATGTTATTTTTACAATGAATAAACTTCATCTGAGCCTCACGCAACTCAGCAGCAGATTTAGCTAGCTCCTTTTCTAACTGATTAGCATCAATAACGTCAGTAGGAGTGTTTTTAAGATTTATCAAATCAACCACGGTCTGACCTGCATGGCCTGCATTGATACAATCTGTACGTGTAATATCTTCACTAGCTGTAGCTCCAACAACTTCAGAAGTTCCTTTATTCACGACTCTTATTTGAGTTTCCAAATCAGACACGGATTGAGTTGTATTGTTTATCCCGGACTGAGCTGAAGAGTTTTGGTTCATCCCGGCCTCTGCATTGATAGAATCTATTCGTGTAATATCTTCTCTAGCTGTAGCTCCAACAACTTCAGAAGTTTCTTTATTCACGACTCTTATTTCAGTTTCCAATTCAGACACGGATTGAGTTATCCCGGACTGAGCTGAAGTTTGGTTCATCCCGGACTTTGCATGGTCTGCATGAGCAGATTGTGTACGTGCAGCAAGCACTTTCTTGGCTGCAATTGCGTTTTGCAATCTAAGCTGAGCCGCATCATCCCTATCAGCTGAAGCATCAACCATATTATCCTCCTTATTCTCCAGATTCAAAGACTTCTGCTCTTCCTCATTAGTTTTAGGTGATTTTGCTTGCCAAACTTTATGAACAAGCTGTTTTTCCTTACCAGCAGCCTTCATGCTATTCTTCTTTTTGCATTCACTATCAACATGCCCAATAATATTGCAAGATAAACAGAATTTAGGTGAATTTGGTATATCAACATATTGCCAAAAAATTTTACCTCCTGCAGTGATAGAGATTCGGTCAGGAATATGCTTTGCAAAGTCTATATCTACCAAAACAGCTGCGAAGTGACCATATTCCAGATTTAGGGTTCTTTGATCCACCACAATTGGTGTTCCAAGGATTTTCCCAATAGAAAGTAAAGATTTCTCAGTCCATATCTCAATAGGGAGACCAAGAAAACGTACCCAAATAGCTGCATGGGACGTTCTTTGTTTATCAGGATTAAAACCTGGGTACCAATCAATCAGCCTCAGAATTTGTTGATTGACAAACCACTTTTCAGCACGAATCTTCTCCTTTTCCAATTGTGAAGATAACATAATAACAAAGAATCCTTTGCTCATAGGTATAAACTTACACCTATTCTTAAGTTTCCATTGATTTTCAAGGATTTTTTGAACCTCAACAAACTTTAAACCTGTAGCATCCAGTCTAGCTATGAAGCTATATTGAAAAGGCTTGCATCCTTCCTGATAATAATCATTAGGGATGATAAGAGCTGGCTCACCCTCAACAAGAGTAGGATTTGGTAACAAGGAAATATCAACTGAAGTTGGATTTAGGGTTTTACGTTCCCTAACTTTTTCAGCAAAAGAAACTGTTTTAGCATGGTTCTGATTTGAGCTACTAGGAATATTATCTAAAGAATGAATCATCATGAATCAACGTATTGATTCTGATAATCCAAAAACATAAAGCTTGAAACCCTAAACGTGAAAATATTTGGTTTTCCAAAATCGCCAAAAAGAGAAAAAAACGGACATTCTCTTTCCTATCTTGAATCAAATAGAAAGACCATATTAGAAATAAAGGTCCCGCTGAGAATTGAACTCTTAGGGTTTTTAGGAAACATCCAAAGATAATCTTCATTATTGTCAGGAATTTTGTTACTATCCATTATCCTAGTGCTACGAAATATAATTAACTTAAAGTTTTTTCAGAACTTTTTAGAGTTTTTCAGAGCTCTTTAGATATTTTAGGGCTTTTTAGAGTTTTCAGGGTTTTTTTTAGAGAACATTCAAAGTTGATCTTCACTACTGTAGGGATTTGTTATTAGCATTCTTTAAAGAATATCCTAGCTTATAGATCCCACTGCTACATAGTATAATTAAATTTAAGCTTTTAAAAGCTTTTTGGAGTTTCTCATAGCTCTTTCAAGGCTCTTTAGTGATTTAGGGTTTTTAGGAAAAATTCAAAGATAATCTTCAATATTGTAGGAATGTTAGTATCATTCTTTATAAAGAATTAAGTTACTTTCATTTGGATTTAACGAATCCTTTTTTTTTTTTGATAAGTCAAAAATTGTATTAATAGATAACAAAATTTACAAAAAGTAGAGTACAAGAAAAGAGGTCACAACAACCCCAAAAACTTGTAACACTACTTGAAACGATAATAAGAAACATTAGGGTTTTCAACAGAAATTAAAAAATCCGGTCTTCCTTCATACTGAATTCCTTCTTCATTATCTAGATAACAACCATTCTTAGCCATCTTATCTGCTGAAAAAGTCACCTCTCTGAAAGTATGAATAATCCTTATAGAAATATAATGATTGCATAACCTCTCCCATCTTGCTCTTGCAAACCAAGGAATAGAAGAGCTTTGTAAAGCTTGAACTACTCCATAGGAATCAGATTGCACACAAATACGATCATAATTCCATTGCATTTCCCATTCCATACCAATTATAATTGCATATAGTTCCGCCAAATAGTTTGTAGTAACTCCAAGACCAATACTCAAAGCACCAAGAACTGCACAGCTAGAGTCTCTTGCCACCACTCCTGCTCCCGCAATGCCTGGATTCCCACGCGCTGCTCCATCACAACAAATTAGAATCTCATTAAGATCCGGAGGCTTCCATAACTTAAAGCCTACGAAATATAATTAACTTAAAGCTTTTCAGAGCTCTTTAGATTTGTCAGAGCTCTTTATATATTTTAGGGCTTTTCAGGGTTTTTTAGAGTTTTCAACGCTTTTTAGAGAACATTCAAAATATATCTTCACTATTGTAGGGATTTGTTATTATCATTCTTTATCAAATCTCCTAGCTGGTAGATCCCAGTGCTACGGAATATTATTAAATTTAAGCTTTTCAAAGCTTTTTGGAGTCTTCTTGAGCTTTTTAGAGTTTCTCAGAGATCTTTCATGGCTCTTTAGTGTTTTTAGTATTTTAGGAAACAGTTCAAGATAATCTTCATTATTGTAGCGAATTTTGTTAGTATCATTCTTTATACAGAATTAAGTTATTTTTATTTGGCTTTAACGAATCCTCTGGATAGAAGATACTAGTGCTATGAAATATTTAGGGCTTTTTAGAGTTGTCAGGTTTTTTTTTTTAGAGTTTTCAACGCTTTTTAGAGAACATTCAAAGTATATCTTCACTATTGTAGAGATTTGTTATTATCATTCTTTATCGAATCTCCTAGCTGGTAGATCCCAGTGCTACGGAGTATTATTAAATTTAAGCTTTTCAAAGCTTTTTGGAGTCTTCCTGAGCTTTTTGGAGTTTCTCAGAGCTCTTTCAGGGCTCTTTAGGATTTTTAGGAAACATCCAAAGATAACCTTCATTATTGTAGGGAATTTTGTTAGTATCATTCTTTATAAAGAATTAAGTTACTTTTAATTGGCTTTAACGAATCCCCTGGCTAGTAGATACCAGTGCAATGAAATATAATTAACTTAAATCTTTTTCAGAGCTTTTAAGAGTTTTTCAGAGCTCTTTAGATTTTTTAGAGCACTTTAGATATTTATTGGGCTTTTTAGAGTTTTCAGGGTTATTTAGAGTTTTCGACGCTTTTTAGAGAACATTCAAGTTGATCTTCACTATTGTAGGGATTTGCTATTATTATTCTTTATCGAATCAACTAGCTTGTAGATCCTAGTACTACGGAGTATTATTAAATTTAAGCTTTTCAAAGCTTTTTGGAGTCTTCTTGAGCTTTTTAGAGTTTCTCAGAGATCTTTCAGGGCTCTTTAGTGATTTTAGGAAACATCCAAAGATAATCTTCATTATTGTAGCGAATTTTGTTAATATAATTCTTTATACAGAATTAAGTTACTTTCAGTTGGCTTTAACGAATCCCCTGGCTAGTAGATACTAGTGCTACGAAATATAATTAAGTTAAAGTTTTTCAGAGCTCTTTAGAGTTTTTCAGAGCTCTTTAGATTTTTTAGTGGTTTTTAGATATTTTAGGGATTTTTAGAGTTTTCAGGGTTTTTTAGAGTTTTCAACGCTTTTTAGAGAACATTCAAAGTTGATCTTCACTATTGTAGGGATTTGCTATTATCATTATATATCGAATCTCCTAGCTTGTAGATCCCAGTACTACGGAGTATTATTAAATTTAAGCTTTTCAAAGCTTTTTGGAGTCTTCTTGAGCTTTTTAGAGTTTCTCAGACCACTTTCAGGGCTCTTTAGTTTTTAGGGTTTTTAGGAAACATTCAAAGATAATCTTCATTACTGTAGCGAATTTTCTTAGTATCATTCTTTATAAAGAATTAAGTTACTTTCAGTTGGCTTTAACGAATCCCCTGGCTAGAAGATGCTAGTGCTATGAAATAAAAAAGCCTAAATTTTTAGATTTTTTCTCTCTCATGCGAATTTTTCTCTCCAAAAAATTGGCGAATTTTTTCTTTAGGGTTTTCAACTTTCATCAACGTTTTTCCTTCATTCTAGATCATCTTTGGTGATTTAGGATGGGGGAAAACCCTGATTCAAACGTGAATAATCATGGGAACAATAAGGTATCTTTTGCTGATTTGGTTAAGGGTAAAAAACCCTATATGTTAACAGATTCAGATTTCTTATCTCTCCCTGAGGCATCAACATATTTGGAAGAACCATCTTTGGTTTTGCCTAATAATCTTCTTCAAGAAGGACGTGATATATTTCAGTTCAGTCTCATTGGGAGATTGAACTTTAAGGGCTTAAAACTTGCTGATGTTCAAAAGAGTTTGGAGGAACAATGGGGTTTCGGTGCTGGAAGATGTAAGTTAGTTCCAATGACAAAAGGGTTCTTTATCATAAAGTTAACTTCAGCAGATGACAAGGAACGTTTATGGCATGGTGATACTTGGCTTATACAGAATCAACAACTTAGGGTTTTTAATTTTTACCCAAATTTTGATCCAGAAAGACAGCAAACTTCAAGAGCTTCAGTTTGGGTAAGTTTCCCTGGTTTGTACATTGAGTTATGGACTATGAAAATTCTTCTTTCCATTGCTAAAATTATTGGAAAACCGATTGCTATTGATCAAAAGACTTTGGATCATGATGTTGGAAACTATGCTGCGGTTCTGATTGATATTGACTTTGCTAAGTTGATTCCTAAAAGAATTCGCTTGAATACAAATGGAAAAGAGTTCTGGCAGTATATTGAAATTCAAGACTTAGAGAATGTCAAATTCTGCACTCATTGTAAGTTTATGGGCCACAAATTTGAGAATTGCCTTGCTGCAAAGAAAATTTTGGGAGGTTCTAATGATGTAAAGAAGTCACCTACTGTGAACATTAAGAATGACAAAGAAGGAAAATCACTCAAATATGTTTGGAAAAAAGTTGGTGAAACTTCCCATGCAGGCCATGCATTAACGTCAATAATGTGAAGGCTGGTAAGGAGAGTATAAATTCAGTTCATGAGGTTGTTGTTTCTGAGGATATTGAATCAATTCATGAGAAGTCTGATGATAAACATCTAGAAGAGCAGCTTGAAAAAGCTTTTACTGAGTATCGTGAAGCTCAGATTAAGTTGATGAGATGTAAAAACAATATTTCAGCCATAAAAGATCTTGCTTTACGTAAGAATTCTATCCATATTGACAATGCAGATAGTACACAAGGGAACTCTAGCAAGCAATTCGTGCAAACTAGGGAACAAGAGTCCGTGCAAACTAGGAAAGCTCTGCAAGAGTCCGTACAAACTGGGAAAGCTCAGCAAGAATCCGTGCAAACTAGGGAAGCTCAGACAATTTTGGGAGATCAGTCCGTGCAAACTCTTAAAGCCCAGCAAGAGTTCGTGTCTAAAAAGAATTTGGAAGATATTCCAAATATTCAGTATGATTCTACGTTTATAACAAACTCAGTTTTGGAAACAAATTCCGTGTTCAAGCAAAATCCTGAAAAGGGTACGACCAGTTCTAAAGAGGATTGGAAAATAGTTATGGGTAAGAACTCCCCTAATAAACGTACATCTTTTAAATTTAAATCTTTTGATACTCCTTTGGTGGATGAGCTTTTTCAACTGAACTTGTGGTGAATAACAAGTATGGTGCCCTAGCTTCAGAGTTAGGCCTTACTAATGATTCTAGTGAGATTTTGGTGGAGGAGGAACAAGATGATTCTAGTGACTCGGACAATAGTATGGGTTCGAAAGATTGGGGTGAAATTGATGCAGATATTCTAGCCAGGAGGCAAGCTAGAAAAGTGGCCAAGCAAGCTGCCAAGATCATGGCTATGAATTCAAAGTGTAATGAGGACAGTCCAAGTCGTGAGCATAACAAGGACATTCAAGCAGGGTTGGAGGAAAATGTTTTTGATCTAGATAATATTTTGTCTACAGAGGAACTAGATGAGGCAAGTACTATTCAACTTGATGAAGTGCGTACTAAATTCATTAGAGATCCAGCCTTTCGACGAGACTATTTAGAGGAAAAAAAGAAGAAAATGGATAAAATGTCAACAAAAAAGAATGTTCAATCTCCTATTAAGCTTGTTCCAGGTGGTAATTATGCTTCAGATGAAAATGAACAGGATTATGACAATGATGAAACTTATGATGATTATGAAGATGAATTCAAGGGGCACTATGATTTGACTAAAATAATTGATGATCTCATTCCCAAGAAGAGGAATTTTAGAGTTGGAAATAAGGGGCGAAAACGTTATTAGTTTTCTTCTTTATGCTATTTTTTAGTGCTTAAGAGTTTATTTTATGCGTTTTTTAGAGTTTTTTGCCCCTTTGGTTTAGGGGGGTGTGGAGGCCTAGCGCCTCCCATTTTGTAATTCTTGTAATTACGTTTTTTTGCTTTAATAAACCATTTTGACCTGGCAAAAAAAAAATAGTGCTATGAAATATAATTAACTTTAAGCTTTTTCAGAGCTTTTTAGATTTTTAGAGCTCTTTAGATATTTTAGGGATTTTTAGAGTTTTCAGGGATTTTTAGAGTTTTCAAGGCATTTTAGAGAACATTCAAAGTTGATATTCACTATTGTAGGGATTTGTTATTATAATTCTTTAACGAATCTCCTAGCTTGTATATCCCAATGCTACGGAGTATTATTAAATTTAAGATTTTCAAAGCTTATTGGAGTCTTCCTGAGCTTTTTAGAGTTTCTCAGAGCTCTTTCAGGGCTCTTTTGTGTTTTTAGGGTTTTTAGGAAACATCCAAAGATAATCTTCATTATTGTCGGGAATTTTGTTAGTATCCATTATCCTAGTGCTACGAAATATAATTAACTTAAAGTTTTTTCAGAACTTTTTAGAGTTTTTCAGAGCTCTTTAGATATTTTAGGGCTTTTTAGAGTATTCAAGGGTTTTTTTAGAGAACATTCAAAGTTGATCTTCACTACTGTAGGGATTTGTTATTAGCATTCTTTAAAGAATATCCTAGCTTATAGATCCCACTGCTACATAGTATAATTAAATTTAAGCTTTTAAAAGCTTTTTGGAGTCTTCCTGAGCTTTTTGGAGTTTCTCATAGCTCTTTCAAGGCTCATTAGTGATTTAGGGTTTTTAGGAAAAATTCAAAGATAATCTTCAATATTGTAGGAAATATTGTTAGTATCATTCTTCATAAAGAATTAAGTTACTTTCATTTGGATTTAACGAATCCCCTAGCTAGTAGATACTAGCGCTACGAAATATAATTAACTTAAAGCTTTTTCAGAGCTTTTCAGAGTTTTTCAGAGCTCTTTAGATTTGTCAGAGCTCTATAGATATTTTAGGGCTTTTTAGAGTTGTCAGGGTTTTTTTTCTAGAGTTTTCAACGCTTTTTAGAGAACATTCAAAGTATATCTTCACTATTGTAGAGATTTGTTATTATCATTCTTTATCGAATCTCCTAGCTGGTAGATCCCAGTGCTACGGAGTATTATTAAATTTAAGCATTTCAAAGCTTTTTGGAGTCTTCCTGAGCTTTTTGGAGTTTCTCAGAGCTCATTAGGATTTTTAGGAAACATCCAAAGATAACCTTCATTATTGTAGGGAATTTTGTTAGTATCATTCTTTATAAAGAATTAAGTTACTTTTAGTTGGCTTTAACGAATCCCCTGGCTAGTAGATATTAGTGCAATGAAATATAATTAACTTAAAGCTTTTTCATAGCTTTTTAGAGTTTTTCAGAGCTCTTTAGATTTTTTAGAGCACTTTAGATATTTATAGGGCTTTTTAGAGTTTTCAAGGTTATTTAGAGTTTTCGACGCTTTTTAGAGAACATTCAAGTTGATCTTCACTATTGTAGGGATTTGCTATTATCATTCTTTATCGAATCAACTATCTTGTAGATCCCAGTACTACGGAGTATTATTAAATTTAAGCTTTTCAAAGCTTTTTGGAGTCTTCTTGAGCTTTTTAGAGTTTCTCAGAGATCTTTCAGGGCTCTTTAGTGATTTTAGGAAACATCCAAAGATAATCTTCATTATTGTAGCGAATTTTGTTAGTATAATTCTTTATACGGAATTAAGTTACTTTCAGTTGGCTTTAACGAATCCTCTGGCTAGAAGATACTAGTGCTACGAAATATAATTAACTTAAAGCTTTTTCAGAGCTCTTTAGATTTTTCAGAGCTCTTTAGATATTTTTGGGCTTTTTAGAGTTTTCAGGGTTTTTTGGAGTATTCAATGCTTTTTAGAGAACATTCAAAGTATATCTTCACTGTTGTAGGGATTTGCTAATATCATTCTTTATCAAATCTCCTAGCTTGTAGATCCCAGTACTACGGAGTATTATTAAATTTAAGCTTTTCAAAGCTTTTTGGAGTCTTCTTGAGCTGTTTAGAGTTTCTCATAGCACTTTCAGGGCTCTTTAGTTTTTAAGGTTTTTAGGAAACATTCAAAGATAATCTTCATTATTGTCGGGAATTTTGTTAGTATCATTCATTATAAAGTATTAAGTTACTTTCAGTTGGATTTAAGGAATCCCCTGGCTAGTAGATACTAGTGCTACGAAATATAATTAACTTAAATCTTTTTCATAGCTTTTTAGAGTTTTTCAGAGCTCTTTAGATTTTTTAGAGCTCTTTAGATATTTTAGGGCTTTTTAGAGTTTTCAGGGTTTTTTAGAGTTTTCGACGCTTTTTAGAGAACATTCAAAGTTGATCTTCACTATTGTAGGGATTTGCTATTATCATTCTTTATCGAATCTCCTAGCTTTTAGATCCCAATACTACGGAGTATTATTAAATTTAAGCTTTTCAAAGCTTTTTGGAGTCTTCTTGAGCTGTTTAGAGTTTCTCAGAGCATTTTAAGGGCTCTTTAGTTTTTAAGGTTTTTAGGAAACATTCAAAGATAATCTTCATTATTGTAGAGAATTTTGTTAGTATCATTCTTTATAAGAATTAAGTTACTTTCAGTTAGCTTTAACGAATCCCCTGGCTAGAAGATACTAGAGCTACGAAATATAATTAACTTTAAGCTTTTTCAGAACTCTTTAGATTTTTCAGAGCTCTTTAGATATTTTAGGGCTTTTTAGAGTTTTTAGGGTTTTTTTGAGTTTTCAACGCTTTTTAGAGAACATTCAAATTTGATCTTCACTATTGTAGGGATTTTTTATTATCACTGTTTAACGAGTCTCCTAGATTGTAGATCCCAGTGCTACGGAGTATTATTAAATTTAAGCTTTTCAAAGCTTATTGGAGTCTTCCTGAGCTTTTTAGAGTTTCTCAGAGCTCTTTCAGGGCACTTTAGTGCATTTAGGAAACATCCAAAGATAATCTTCATTATTGTAGGGAATTTTGTTAGTATCATTCATTATAAAGAATTAAGTTGCTTTTAGTTGGCTATAACGAATCCCCTGGCTAGTAGATACTAGTGTTACGAAATATAATTAACTTAAAGCTTTTTCAGAGTTTTTTAGAGTTTTTCAGAGCTCTTTAGATTTTTTAGAGGTCTTTAGATATTTTAGGGCTTTTTAGAGTATTCAGGGTTTTTTAGAGTTTTCAAAGATTTTTAGAGAACATTCAAAGTTGATCTTCACTATTGTAGGGATTTTTTATTATCATTCTTTAACGAATCTACCAGTGCTACAGAGTATTATTAAATTTAAGCTTTTAAAAGCTTATTGGAGTTTTCCTAAGCTTTTTAGAGTTTTTAGATCTCTTTCAGGTCTCTTTAGTATTTTTAGGTTTTTAGGAAACATCCACAGATAATCTTCATTATTGTGTTAGTATCATTCTTTATAAAGAATTAAGTTACTTTCAGTTGGCTTTAACGAATCCTCTGGCTAGAAGATACTAGTGCTACGAAATATAATTAACTTTAAGCTTTTTTAGAACTCTTTAGATTTTTTAGAGCTCTTTAGATATTTTAGGGCTTTTTAGAGTTTTCAGGGTTTTTTAGAGATTTCAAGGATTTTTAGGAAACATCCAAAGATAATCTTCATTATTGTAGGGAATTTTGTTAGTATCATTCTTTGTAAAGAATTAAGTTACTTTTAGTTGGCTTTAACGAATCCCCTGGCTAGTAGATACTAGTGCTACGAAATATAATTAACTTAAAGCTTTTTCAGAGCTTTTTAGAGTTTTTCAGAGCTCTTTAGATTTTTTAGAGCTCTTTAGATATTTTAGGGCTTTTTAGAGTTTTCAGGGTTTTTAGAGTTTTCAACGCTTTTTAGAGAACATTCAAAGTTAATCTTCACTATTGTAGGGATTTGCTATTATCATTCTTTATCGAATCTCCTAGCTTGTAGATCCCAGTACTACGGAGTATTATTAAATTTAAGCTTTTCAAAGCTTTTTGGAGTCTTCTTGAGCTGTTTAGAGTTTCTCATAGCACTTTCAGGGCTCTTTAGTTTTTAAGGTTTTTAGGAAACATTCAAAGATAATCTTCATTATTGTCGGGAATTTTGTTAGTATCATTCATTATAAAGTATTAAGTTACTTTCAGTTGGATTTAAGGAATCCCCTGGCTAGTAGATACTAGTGCTACGAAATATAATTAACTTTAAGCTTTTTTAGAACTCTTTAGATTTTTCAGAGCTCTTTAGATATTTTAGGGCTTTTTAGAGTTTTCAGGGTTTTTTTAGAGATTTCAAGGATTTTTAGGAAACATCCAAAGATAATCTTCATTATTGTAGGGAATTTTGTTAGTATCATTCTTTGTAAAGAATTAAGTTACTTTTAGTTGGCTTTAACGAATCCCCTGGCTAGTAGATACTAGTGCTACGAAATATAATTAACTTAAAGCTTTTTCAGAGCTTTTTAGAGTTTTTCAGAGCTCTTTAGATTTTTTAGAGCTCTTTAGATATTTTAGGGCTTTTTAGAGTTTTCAGGGTTTTTAGAGTTTTCAACGCTTTTTAGAGAACATTCAAAGTTGATCTTCACTATTGTAGGGATTTGCTATTATCATTCTTTATCGAATCTCCTAGCTTGTAGATCCCAGTACTACGGAGTATTATTAAATTTAAGCTTTTCAAAGCTTTTTGGAGTCTTCTTGAGCTTTTTAGAGTTTCTCAGAGCACTTTCAGGGCTCTTTAGTTTTTAGGGTTTTTAGGAAACATTCAAAGATAATCTTCATTATTGTAACGAATCCCCTGGCTAGAATATACTAGTGCTATGAAATATAATTAACTTTAAGCTTTTTCAGAGCTTTTTGTATTTTTCAGAGCTCTTTAGATATTTTAGGGCTTTTTAGAGTTTTCAGGGGTTTTTATAGTTTTCAAGGCATTTTAGTGAACATTCAAAGTTGATATTCACTATTGTAGGGATTTGTTATTATAATTCTTTAACGAATATCCTAGCTTGTAGATCCCAATGATACGGAGTATTATTAAATATAAGCTTTTCAAAGCTTATTGGAGTCTTCCTGAGCATTTTAGAGTTTCTCATAGCTCTTTCAGGGCTCTTTAGTGTTTCTAGGGTTTTTAGGAAACATCCAAAGATAATCTTCATTATTGTCGGGAATTTTGTTAGTATCATTCATTGTAAAGTATTAAGTTACTTTCTGTTGGCTTTAACGAATCCCCTGGCTGGTAGATACTAGTGCTACAAAATATAGTTAACTTAAAGCTTTTTCTGAGCTTTTTAGAGTTTTTCCAGAGCTCTTTAGATTTTTCAGAGCTCTGTAGATATTTTAGGGCTTTTTAGAGTTTTCAACGCTTTTTAGAGAACATTCAAAGTATATCTTCACTATTGTAGGGATTTGCTATTATCATTATTTATCAAATCTCCTAGCTTGTAGATCCCAGTGCTACGGAGTATTATTAAATTAAGCTTTTCAAAGCTTTTTGGAGTCTTCATGAGATTTTTAGAGTTTCTCAGAGCTCTTTAGGGCTCCTTAGTGTTTTTAGGAAACATCCAAAGATAACCTTCATTATTGTAAGGAATTTTGTTAGTATCATTCTTTGTAAAGAATTAAGTTACTTTTAGTTGGCTTTAACGAATCCCCTGGCTAGTAGATACTAGTGCTACTTTTTTTTTTGCTACTAGGCTTGGTAGGGTCTTGTGAAAGTTGGTGTCTGAAGAGCAAGTGGCTTTCATGAAGGGAAGGAATATCCATGAGAATATTAGTTTAGCTTCTGAGATGGTGAATGAATTTCACATCAAAAGGAAGGATGGTAATTTGGGTTTGAAGCTTGATATCTCTCAGGCTTTTGATACGGTGAGCTGGTCTTTTGTTCTTGAGGTTTTTAGAAGGTATGGTTTTTCTGAAGATTGGTGCTCTTGGATTTGGAAAATTCTGGATTCGGCGCGTATTTCTATTCTTCTTAATGGTAGTCCGGAGGGTTATTTCAAGATTAATAGGGTTTACGGCAGGGGGATCCTCTATCTCCTCTTATTTTTGTTTTGATTGAGGATGTGCTTAGCCGCAACATCACTAAACTCTTTCAGAATAAGGATATGTCTTATATGGTAAAACGTAAGGGTATTGCTCCTACTCATTTATTTTTTGCTGATGATATTATGATTTTTTGCAAGGGAAATATGAAGAGTGTGAAGAATCTGGTGAAACTTTTGGAGAATTACCAACAAGCTTCTGGTCAGAGGGTTTGTAGGGGGAAGAGCAAGATCTACTTCGGTGGTGGGACTTTGAGTAGGCGCCAGACCATTGAAACTTTCTTAGGTATGGCAATTTCTAACTTTCCTGATAGATATTTGGGAGTTAAGGTGATGCCGGGGATGGTTAAGTATAGTCACATCAGCAACGTTGTTGATAAGTTGAGGGAACAACTTTCGGTTCTGAAAGGTAAGATGTTATCTTTTCAAGATAGGGTTGTGCTTGTTAAGAATGTTCTTTCGAGTTATTCTATTCATAACATGGTTGTGTACAAATGGCCGGTAAAATTCACTCTTCAATGTGAGCGTGTGATTCGTAATTTTCTGTGGTCGGGTGATATCCTATTTTGAAGGAGGCGGGGTTGTTATGGAAGAGGGTGGTGCATCCTTCATTGGCGGCTCAGAACTGGAAGTTTATTCGTGGTGCGTGTGCTACTCTTGATAAGCTACGTAGCAGATTTAAAATTCAACTTGCATCTAAATGTAGTGTGTGTCAGATTGAGGAGGAGTCTCTCCAACATATTCTTTGGAGCTGTAATTTTGCACGTCAAGCTTGGGAGTGGATTGAAGGTATTTTCAAAATTAAACCTAATTATGATATCATTACTTCTTACCAAAAGGCAAAAACCATGGTGGTATTGTTAAGGATTTGTGGTTGGTAGTGAATTTGGTTGTGCGTTCAGAATTATGGTTCACTAGGAACAAAAAAGTGTATGAAAAGAAGAACCCTTGTTGGTCTTTATTTCAAAAACGTGTTTTTAGTTTGATGCAAGATTATTCAGTTCGTATGAAGAGTTATATGCATAATTCTATGGATGACTTGAGAATTCTGGAGTTTTTTAGGGTTCGGCATAGAAAGGTGAAGTTTACTGATCCCAAGGAGTGTTTTTGGTTTCCACCTAATGATAATGAATTGCTTTTGTGCACGGATGGCGCCTCAAGAGGTAATCCTGGGGTGGCGGGAGCTGGTGTTGTTGCAAGGAATGCACATTGTGAAGTGGTAGGTGCAATGTGTATTGGTTTGGGAGTTACTTCTAATTATTTGGCTGAATTGTATGGTATTATTGTGGGTATGGAGTGGGCAGTTCAGTGGGGATATGCTTGCATTGTTATTAGATCAGATTCTACAAGTGTGTTGAAAGCTTTGGAAGAAGATAACGTTCCTTGGTTTGCTAGGCAAAGATGGATGGAAGTTAAAGGTTTATATGGTTCAATTCGTTTTGAACATTCTTTTAGAGAGGCAAATTTTGCAGCTGATGCAATGGCAAAGCGTGGTTGTTTACTAGAGGACGGGGTTGGTTTTCACTTTGAAGGTCGACCAGTTTTTTTAAGTTCTATTGAGTTTCCAAATGTAATTTATTATCGTTTTAAATAGGTTTTAGGAGTTTTTTAGGGGTTTCTCTGATCCCTTTTCTCCTTCACCTATCTTGTAAATATCTTTTTTATCAATATATTTTCTTGACTTAGCAAAAAAAATTTGATGTCTAAAAAACCAAGCTTCAGCATTCAAAAGCTTGTCTTTTGCTGCTTGGGATTGTAACTTGATGGTGAAGAAACCTCTACTCATAGGAATTAACTGAACCGCACCTTGACCTAGCTGCCATTGATGTTCCAAATCATCTTTCACCTCTTGGAAAGTAATTCCTTTGAAATATAAACGTCCAATAAGACTGAATTTCCAAATATCACAACCTTCCAAATAGAAAGACTCAGGTAAAACAACCGCAGGTTTGCCTTCTTTTAGCGTTGGCAATGGTAAAGAACTAAGATCAATAGATGTTGTCGGAAGCTGTTGCTTCCCCTTCACCTGATCAGTATAAGTACGAGACCTAACATGAGACGCATGAGAAGCATCTCCCATCTCAAATCACCCGTAGATGATTGAGAAGAATCAAAAAAATGGAAAAGTTTGAAAACCCTAAACCCTAAGGAAAAATCACCTCAGAGCCAAGAGAGAGAAAAAAATGGGAGAAATTGATCGTTAATTAAAATAATCATGCGATTTTTTTAAGTCTCACTTCTCACACTTCTTTTCTTGAATCAACGTACATAGAAATGCAATTTTTACTAGACGTATTGCCTTAGAACATATTAATTGTAATTACAATACATTTTTCAAACTTTTTCTATTAAAGATGAGTTTATCTAGTTTACAATTTAGTCTCAGAAATCAATTTCCGACTTATACCGAAGTTTGTAGACTTTTTTGAGTTAACGTATATAAAATTCAACATTTTATTAACTCTTTCTTTTTGTGTTGGCTTTGTCTTTCTATTTGATTAAGTATAGATGAAATTTCTTAGGATTTGGATTAGTTCTGCTTGGTCTTTTGTCCTTCTTCTATTGTGAAATTTGACTTCCTTCATATTTTCTTGAATCAACGTACATAGAAATGCTATTTTTACTAGACGTAATGGCTTAGAACATATTAAATATGATTACAATACATTTTTCATACTTTTTTTGTTAAAGATAAGTTTATCTAGTTTACAATTTAGTCTCAGAAATCAATTTCAGATGTATAACGAAGTGTGTAGACTTTTTTGAGTTAATGTATATAAAATTCAACATTTTTATGAACTCTTTCTTTTTGTGTTGGCTTTGTCTTTCTATTTGATTCAAGATAGGTAAAATTTGTTAGGATTTGGATTAGTTCTTCTTGGTCTTTCATCCTTCTTCTATTGTGAAATTTGACTTCCTTCATATTTTCTTGAATCAACGTACATAGAAATTTGCAATTTTTCTAGACGTATTGCCTTAGAACATATTAATTGTAATAAAATATATTTTTCAAACATTTTATGTTAAAGATGAGTTTATATAGTTTACAATTTAGTCTCAGAAATCAATTTCCGACTTATACCGAAGTTTGTAGACTTTTGAGTTAATGTATATAAAATTCAAACATTATATGAACTTTTATTTTATGTTGGGCTATGCCTTTCTATTTGATTCAATATAGATGAAATTAGTTAGGATTGAGATTAGTTCTGCTTGGTCTTTCGTCCTTCTTTATTGTGAAATTTGACTTCTTTCATATCTTGAATCAACGTACATAGAAATGCAATTTTTACTAGACGTACTGCCTTAGAACATATTAATTGTGATTACAATACATTTTCAAACTTTTCTGTTAAAGATGAGTTTATCTAGTTTACAATTTAGTCAGAAATCAACTTCCGTCTTATAACGAAGAGTGTAGACGTTTTGACTTAACGTAAAAAATATAACATTTCTATGAACTTTTATTTTTGTATGGCTATGTCTTCAATTTGATTCAAATAGATGAAATTTTTGCTTTGGATTAGTTCTGGCTGGGCTTTTATCCTTCTTCTATGTGAAATTTGACTTCCTTCATATTTCATGAATCAACGTACATAGAAATGCAATTTTACTAGCTGTAATCCTTAGACATATAATTGTGATTACAATACCTTTTTCAAAAATTTCAGTTAAGAGAGTTAACTAGTTTACAATTTAGTCTCAGAAATCAATTCCTACTTATAACGAAGTGTGTAGACTTTTTGAGTTAACGTATATAAAATTCAACATTTTTATGAATACTATCTTTTTGTGTTGTCTTTGTCTTTCTATTGATTCAAGATAGATGAAATTTGTTAGGATTGGATTAGTTCTGCTTGGTCTTTCGTCCTTCTTCTATTGTGAAATTGACTTCCTTCATATATTCTTGAATCACGTACATAGAAATGCAATTTTTACTAGACGTCGTACTTCTTAGAACATATTAATTGTTATTATAATACATTTTCGAACTTTTCTGTTAAAAAAGAGTTATCTAGTTTACAATTTAGTCTAAGAAATCAACTTCCGACTTATATCGAAGAATGTAGACTTTTTAGTTAACGTATAAAAAATTCAACATTTTTATGGACTCCTTATTTTGACTGGCTTTGTCTTTCAATTTGATTCAAATAGATGAAATAAGTTAGAATTTGGGTTAGTTCGGATGGTCTTTCATCCTTCTATATTGTGAAATTTGACTTCCTTCATATTTTGAATCACGTACACAGAAATGCAATTTTACTAGACTTACTGGCTTAGAACATAATTGTTATTACAATACATTTTCAAACTTTTCTGTTAAAGATGAGTTTATTTGTTTACAATTTAGTCTCAGAAATCAACTTCGACTTATAACGAAGAGTGTAGACTATTTGAGTTAACGTATAAAAAATTCAAAATTTTATGAACTCTTTAATTTGTATGGCTTTGTCTTTCAATTGATTCAAATAGATGAAATTTGTTATAATTTGGATTAGTTCTGGCTGGTCTTTCATCTTTCTTATATTGTGAAATTTTACTTCCTTCATTATTTTCTTGAATCAAGTACATAGAATGCAATTTTCACTAGACGTAATGCCTTAGAACATATTATTTGTGATTACATACATTTTTCAAGACTATTTCAGATAGATATATGAAGTGCGTACTAAATTCATTAGAGATCCAGTTTATATACAGACTATTTCAAGGAAAAAAAAGAGCAACTAGATAGAATGTTAACTAAGAAGAAAAGCTCAATCTCCTATTAAGCTTATTCGGGTGGTAATTATGCTTCAGATGAAATGAAGAGAATTGTGACTATGTTAAAACTTATGCTGATTATGAAGATGATTACAAAGAGACTTATGGTGACTATGATTTGACTCAATTATTGCTGGTCTCATTCCCAAGAAGAAGAATTTTAGATTTGAAAATAAGGGCGAAAACCTTTTAGTTTACCTAGTTTCTTCTTTATGTTGTTTTTAAGTGTTAGGAGCTTATTTTATGTGTTTTAAATTTTTGCCCCTTTGGTTAAGGGGGTAGGGAGGCCTTGAGCCTCCCATTTTATAATTCTTGTAATTACGTTTTTTTGCTTAATAAACCATTTGACCTAGCAAAAAAAAAACATTTTTCAAACTTTTTCTGTAAAGATGAGTTATCTAGTTTACAATTTAGTTTCAGAAATCAATTTCGACTTATAACGAACTGTGTAGACCTTTTGAGTTAATGTATATAAAACTCAACATTTTTATGAACTCTTCTTTGTGTTGGCTTGTCTTTCTATTTGATTCAAGATAGATGAAATTTGTTAGGATTTGGATTAGTTCTTCTTGGTTCATCATTCTTCTATTGTGAAATTGACTTCCTTCATATTTTCTTGAATCAACGTACATAGAAATGCAATTTTTACTAGACGTATTGCCTTACAACATATTAATTGTGATAAACAATACATTTTTCAAACTTTTCTGTAAAGATGAGTTTATCTAGTTTACAATTTAGTCTCAGAAATCAACTTCCGAACTTATAACGAGAGTGTAGACTTTTTGAGTTAACGTATAAAAAACCTAACATTTTTATGAACTCTTATTTTGGTCTTGGCTTTATCTTTCAATTTGATTCAATTAGATGAAATTGTTGGAACTTGGATTAGATCTGGCTGGTCTTTCATCCTTCTTATATTGTGAAATTTGACTTCCTTCATATTTCTTGAATCAACGTACATGTTTACTAGACGCAATGCCTCAGAACATATTATTTGTGATTACAATATATTTTTCAATCTTTTACTGTTAAAGATGAGTTTATCTAGTTTGCAATTTAGTCTCAGAAATCAATTTCAGATGTAAACGAAGTGTGTAGACTTTTTTGAGTTAACGTACATAAAATTCAACATTTTAGGAACTCTTTCTTTTGTGTGGCTTTGTCTTTCTATTTGATTCAAGATAGATGAAATTTGTTAGGATTTGGATTAGTGCTTCTTGGTCTTTCATCCTTCTTCTATTGTGAAATTTGACTTCCTTCATATTTCTTGAATCAACGTACTGCCTTAGAACATATTAATTGTGATTACAATACATTTTCAAAAACTCTGTTAAAGATGAGTTTATCTAGTTTACAATTAGTCACAGAAATCAGCTTCCGACTTATAACGAAGAGTGTAGACTTTTTTGAGTTAACGTATAAAAAATTCAACTTTTTATGAACTCTTTAATTTGTATTTGCTTTTTCTTTCAATTTGATTCAAATAGATGAAATTTGTTAGAATTTGGATTAGTTCTGGCTGGTCTTTCATCCTTCTTCTATGTGTGAAATTGGCTTCCTTCATATTCTTGAATTAACGTACATAGAAATGCAATTTTACTAGACGTAATTCCTTAGAACATATAATTTGTGATTAAAATACATTTTTCAAACTTTTTCTGTTAAAGATGAGTTTATCTAGTTTACAATTAGTCTCAGAAATCAATTTCCTACTTAACCGAAGTTGTAGACTTTTTTGAGTTAATGTATATAAAATTAAACATTATATGAACTCTTTCTTTTTATGTTGGCTTTGGCTTTCTATTTGATTCAATTTAGATGAAATTGTTAGGATTTGGATTAGTTCTGGTTGGTCTTTCGTCCTTCTTCTATTGTGAAATTTGACTTCCTTCATATTCTTGAATCAACACATAGAAATGCAATTTTACTAGACGTACTGCCTTGGAACATATTAGTTGTGATTACAATACATTTTTCAAACTTTTCTGTTAAAGATGAGTTAAGTTACAATTTAGTCTCAGAAATCAACTTTCAACTTATAACGAAGAGTGTATACTTTTTTGACTTAACGTATAAACAATCTAACATTTTTATGAACTTTTATTTTTGTATGGCTTTGTCTTTCAATTTGATTCAAATAGATGAAATTTGTTGGGACTTGGATTAGTTCTGCCTGTGCTTTTGTCCTTCTTCTATTGTGAAATTTGACTTCCTTTATATTTTCTTGAATCAACGTACATAGAAATGCAATTTTACAAGACGTAATGCCTTAGAACATATTATTGTGATTACAAACATTTTTCATACTTTTTCTGTTAAAGATGAGTTTATCCGGTTTACAATTTAGTTCAGAAATCAATTTCAGATGTATAACGAAGTGTGTAGACTTTTGAGTTAATGTATATAAAATTCAACATTATATGAACTCTTTATTTTTATGTTGGCTATGCCTTTCTATTTGATTCAATATAGATGAAATTAGTTAGGATTTGGATTAGTTCTGCTTGTCTTTCGTCCTTCTTTTATTGTGAAATTTGACTTCTTTCATATTCTTGAATCAACGTACATAGAAATGCAATTTTTACTAGACGTACTGCCTTAGAACATATTAATTGTGATTACAATACATTTTTCAAACTTTTTCTGTTAAAGATGAGTTTATCTAGTTTACAATTTAGTCTCAGAAATCAAACTTCCGTCTTATAACGAAGAGTGTAGACGTTTTTGACTTAACGTATAAAAAATATACATTTTTATGAACTCTTTATTTTGTATTGGCTATGTCTTTCAATTTGATTCAAATAGATGAAATTTTTTGCTTTTGGATTAGTTCTGGCTGGGCTTTATCCTTCTTCTATGTGAAATTTGACTTCCTTCATATTTCATGAATCAACGTACATAGAAATGCAATTTTTACTAGCTGTAATTCCTTAGAACATATAATTTGTGATTACAATACCTTTTTCAAAAAATTTCAGTTAAAGATGAGTTTAACTAATTTACAATTTAGTCTCAGAAATCAATTTCCTACTTATAACGAAGTGTGTAGACTTTTGAGTTAACGTATAAAATTCAACATTTTTATGAATACTATCTTTTTGTGTTGTCTTTGTCTTTCTATTTGATTCAAGATAGATGAATTTGTTAGGATTTGGATTAGTTCTGCTTGGTCTTTCGTCCTTCTTCTATTGTGAAATTTGACTTCCTTCATATTCTTGAATCAACGTACATAGAAATGCAATTTTTACTAGACGTACTTCCTTAGAACATATTAATTGTTATATAATACTTTTTCGAACTTTTTCTGTTAAAAAAGAGTTTATCTAGTTTACAATTTAGTCTAAGAAATCAACTTCCGACTTATATCGAAGAATGTAGACTTTTTTAGTTAACGTATAAAAAATTCAACATTTTTATGGACTCCTTATTTTGACTTGGCTTTGTCTTTCAATTTGATTCAAATAGATGAAATAAGTTAGAATTTGGGTTAGTTCTGGATGGTCTTTCATCCTTCTTATATTGTGAAATTTGACTTCCTTCATATTTTCTTGAATCAACGTACACAGAAATGCAATTTTACTAGACTTACTGGCTTAGAACATATTAATTGTTATTACAATACATTTTTCAAACTTTTTCTGTTAAAGATGAGTTTATCTTGTTTACAATTTAGTCTCAGAAATCAACTTCCGACTTATAACGAAGAGTGTAGACTATTTTGAGTTAACGTATAAAAAATTCAAAATTTTTATGAACTCTTTAATTTTGTATTGGCTTTGTCTTTCAATTTGATTCAAATAGATGAAATTTGTTATAATTTGGATTAGTTCTGGCTGGTCTTTCATCTTTCTTATGTGAACTTTTCTTCCTTTTTTTTGACTCAACGTCATAGAAATGCAATTTTCACTAGCGTAATGCCTTAGAACATATTATTTGTGATTACAATACATTTTTCAAGACTATTTCAGATAGATATATGAAGTGCGTACTAAATTCATTAGAGATCCAGTTTATATACAAGACTATTTCAAGGAAAAAAAAGAGCAACTAGATAGAATGTTAACTAAGAAGAAAGCTCAATCTCCTATTAAGCTTATTCCGGGTGGTAATTATGCTTCAGATGAAAATGAAGAATTGTGACTATGTTAAAACTTATGCTGATTATGAAGATGATTACAAAGAGACTTATGGTGACTATGATTTGACTCAAATTATTGCTGGTCTCATTCCCAAGAAGAAGAATTTTAGATTTGAAAATAAGGGGCGAAACCTTTCTAGTTTACCTAGTTTTCTTCTTTATGTTGTTTTTAAGTGTTTAGGAGCTTATTTTATGTGTTTTAAATTTTTTTTGCCCCTTTGGTTAATGGGGGTAGGGAGGCCTTGAGCCTCCCATTTTATAATTCTTGTAATTACGTTTTTTTGCTTTAATAACCATTTTGACCTAGCAAAAAAAAACATTTTTCAAACTTTTTCTGTTAAAGATGAGTTTATCTAGTTTACAATTTAGTTTCAGAAATCAATTTCAGACTTATAACGAACTGTGTAGACCTTTTTGAGTTAATGTATATAAAACTCAACATTTTTATGAACTCTTTCTTTTTGTGTTGGCTTTGTCTTTCTATTTGATTCAAGATAGATGAAATTTGTTAGGATTTGGATTAGTTCTCTTGGTCTTTCATCCTTCTTCTATTGTGAAATTTGACTTCCTTCATATTTTCTTGAATCAACGTACATAGAAATGCAATTTTTACTAGACGTATTGCCTTACAACATATTAATTGTGATAACAATACATTTATCAAACTTTTTCTGTTAAAGATGAGTTTATCTAGTTTACAATTTAGTCTCAGAAATCAACTTCCGACTTATAACGAAGAGTATAGACTTTTTTGAGTTAACGTATAAAAAACCTAACATTTTTATGAACTCTTTATTTTGGTCTTGGCTTTATCTTTCAATTTGATTCAATTAGATGAAATTTGTTGGAACTTGGATTAGATCTGGCTGGTCTTTCATCCTTCTTATATTGTGAAATTTGACTTCCTTCATATTTTCTTGAATCAACGTACATGTTTACTAGACGCAATGCCTCAGAACATATTATTTGTGATTACAATATATTTTTCAATCTTTTACTGTTAAAGATGAGTTTATCTAGTTTGCAATTTAGTCTCAGAAATCAATTTCAGATGTATAACGAAGTGTGTAGACTTTTTTGAGTTAACGTACATAAAATTCAACATTTTTAGGAACTCTTTCTTTTTGTGTTGGCTTTGTCTTTCTATTTGATTCAAGATAGATGAAATTTGTTAGGATTTGGATTAGTGCTTCTTGGTCTTTCATCCTTCTTCTATTGTGAAATTTGACTTCCTTCATATTTTCTTGAATCAACGTACTGCCTTAGAACATATTAATTGTGATTACAATACATTTTTCAAAAACTCTGTTAAAGATGAGTTTATCTAGTTTACAATTTAGTCACAGAAATCAGCTTCCGACTTATAACGAAGAGTGTAGACTTTTTTGAGTTAACGTATAAAAAATTCAACATTTTTATGAACTCTTTAATTTTGTATTTGCTTTTTCTTTCAATTTGATTCAAATAGATGAAATTTGTTAGAATTTGGATTAGTTCTGGCTGGTCTTTCATCCTTCTTCTATTGTGAAATTTGGCTTCCTTCATATTTTCTTGAATTAACGTACATAGAAATGCAATTTTTACTAGACGTAATTCCTTAGAACATATAATTTGTGATTAAAATACATTTTTCAACTTTTTCTGTTAAAGATGAGTTTATCTAGTTTACAATTTAGTCTCAGAAATCAATTTCCTACTTATACCGAAGTTTGTAGACTTTTTTTGAGTTAACGTATATAAAATTCAACATTTTTATGAACTCTTTCTTTTTGTGTTGGCTTTATCTTTCTATTTGATTCAAGATAGATGAAATTTGTTAGGATTTGGATTAGTTCTGCTTGGCCTTTCATCCTTCTTCTATTGTGAAATTTGACTTACTTCATATATTCTTAAATCAACGTACATAGAAATGCAATTTTTACTAGACGTACTGCCTTAGAACATATTAATTGTGATAACAATACATTTTTCAAACTTTTCTGTTAAAGATGACTTTATCTAGTTTACAATTTAGTCTCAGAAATCAAATTCCGACTTATAACGAAGAGTGTAGACTTTTTTGAGTTAACGTATAAAATTCAACATTTTTATGAACTCTTTATTTTTGTATTTGCTTGTGTCTTCAATTTGATTCAAATAGATGAAATTTGTTGGAATTTCGATTAGTTCTGGCTGGTCTTTCATCCTTCTTCTATTGTGAAATTTGGCTTCCTTCATATTTCTTTAATTAACGTACATAGAAATGCAATTTTTACTAGCCGTAATTCCTTAGAACATATAATTGTGATTAAAATACATTTTTCAAATATTTTCTGTTAAAGATGAGTTTATCTAGTTTACAATTTAGTCTCAGAAATCAATTTTCGACTTATACCGAAGTTTGTAGACTTTTTGGAGTTAACGTATATAAAATTCAACATTTTTATCAACTCTTTCTTTTTATGTTGGCTTTGGCTTTCTATTTGATTCAAGATACATGAAATTTGTTAGGATTTGGATTAGTTCTGCTTGGTCTTTCATCCTTCTTCTAGTGTAGAACATATTAATTGTGATTACAATACATTTTTCAAAAATTTTCTGTAAAAGATGAGTTTAACTAATTTGCAATTTAGTCTCAGAAATCGACTACCGACTTATAAGGAAGAGTGTAGACTTTTTTGAGTTAACGCATAAAAAATTCAACATTTTTATGAACTCTTTATCTTTGCCTTGGCTTTGTCTTTCAATTTGATTCAAATTTATGAAATTTGTTAGAATTTGGATTAGTTCTGGCTGGTCTTTCATCCTTCTTATATTGTGAAATTTGACTTCCTTCATATTTTCTTGAATCAACGTACATAGAAATGCTATTTTTACTAGACGTAATGGCTTAAAACATATTAATTGTGATTACAATACATTTTTCATACTTTTTTTGTTAAAGATAAGTTTATCTAGTTTACAATTTAGTCTAAGAAATCAATATTCGACTTATAGCGAAGTTTGTAGACTTTTTTGAGTTAACATATATAAAATTCAACATTTTTATGAACTCTTTCTTTTTGTGTTGGCTTTGTCTTTCTATTTGATTCAAGATAGATGAATTTTTTTACAATTTGGATTAGTTCTGGCTGGTCATTCATCCTTCTTTTATTGTTAAATTTGACTTCCTTCATATATTCTTGAATCAACGTACATAGAAATACAATATTTACTAGATGTACTTCCTTATAACATATTTATTGTGATTACAATACATTTTTCAAACTTTTTCTGTTAAAGATGAGTTTAACTAGTTTGCAATTTAGTCTCAGAAATCGACTACCGACCTATAAGGAAGAGTGTAGACTTTTTTGAGTTAACGTATAAAAAATTCAACATTTTTATGAACTCTTTATTTTTGTCTTGGCTTTGTCTTTCAATATGATTCAAATAGATGAAATTTGTTAGAATTTGGATTAGTTCTGGATGGTCTTTCATCCTTCTTATATTGTGAAATTTGACTTCCTTCATATTTTCTTGAATCAACGTACATAGAAATGCTATTTTTACTAGACGTAATGGCTTAGAACATATTAAATGTGATTACAATACATTTTTCATACTTTTTTTTGTTAAAGATAAGTTTATCTAGTTTACAATTTAGTCTCAGAAATCAATTTCAGATGTATAACGAAGTGTGTAGACTTTTTTGAGTTAACATATATAAATTCAACATTTTTATGAACTCTTTCTTTTTCTGTTGGCTTAGACTTTCTATTTGGTTCAAGATAGATGAAATTTGTTAGGATTTGGATTAGTTCTTCTTGGTCTTTCATCCTTCTTCTATTGTGAAATTTGACTTCCTTCATATATTCTTGAATCAACGTACATAGAAATGCAATTTTTACTAGACGTATTGCCTTAGAACATATTAATTGTAATTAAAATATATTTTTCAAACATTTTATGTTAAAGATGAGTTTATATAGTTTACAATTTAGTCTCAGAAATCAATTTCCGACTTATACCGAAGTTTGTAGACTTTTTTGAGTTAATGTATATAAAATTCAACATTATATGAACTCTTTATTTTTATGTTGGCTATGCCTTTCTATTTGATTCAATATAGATGAAATTAGTTAGGATTTGGATTAGTTCTGCTTGGTCTTTCGTCCTTCTTTTATTGTGAAATTTGACTTCTTTCATATTCTTGAATCAACGTACATAGAAATGCAATTTTTACTAGACGTACTGCCTTAGAACATATTAATTGTGATTACAATACATTTTTCAAACTTTTTCTGTTAAAGATGAGTTTATCTAGTTTACAATTTAGTCTCAGAAATCAACTTCCGTCTTATAACGAAGAGTGTAGACGTTTTTGACTTAACGTATAAAAAATATAACATTTCTATGAACTCTTTATTTTTGTATTGGCTATGTCTTTCAATTTGATTCAAATAGATGAAATTTTTTGCTTTTGGATTAGTTCTGGCTGGGCTTTTATCCTTCTTCTATTGTGAAATTTGACTTCCTTCATATTTTCATGAATCAACGTACATAGAAATGCAATTTTTACTAGCTGTAATTCCTTAGAACATATAATTTGTGATTACAATACCTTTTTCAAAAAATTTCAGTTAAAGATGAGTTTAACTAGTTTACAATTTAGTCTCAGAAATCAATTTCCTACTTATAACGAAGTGTGTAGACTTTTTGAGTTAACGTATATAAAATTCAACATTTTTATGAATACTATCTTTTTGTGTTGTCTTTGTCTTTCTATTTGATTCAAGATAGATGAAATTTGTTAGGATTTGGATTAGTTCTGCTTGGTCTTTCGTCCTTCTTCTATTGTGAAATTTGACTTCCTTCATATATTCTTGAATCAACGTACATAGAAATGCAATTTTTACTAGACGTACTTCCTTAGAACATATTAATTGTTATTATAATACATTTTTCGAACTTTTTCTGTTAAAAAAGAGTTTATCTAGTTTACAATTTAGTCTAAGAAATCAACTTCCGACTTATATCGAAGAATGTAGACTTTTTTTAGTTAACGTATAAAAAATTCAACATTTTTATGGACTCCTTATTTTGACTTGGCTTTGTCTTTCAATTTGATTCAAATAGATGAAATAAGTTAGAATTTGGGTTAGTTCTGGATGGTCTTTCATCCTTCTTATATTGTGAAATTTGACTTCCTTCATATTTTCTTGAATCAACGTACACAGAAATGCAATTTTTACTAGACTTACTGGCTTAGAACATATTAATTGTTATTACAATACATTTTTCAAACTTTTTCTGTTAAAGATGAGTTTATCTTGTTTACAATTTAGTCTCAGAAATCAACTTCCGACTTATAACGAAGAGTGTAGACTATTTTGAGTTAACGTATAAAAAATTCAAAATTTTTATGAACTCTTTAATTTTGTATTGGCTTTGTCTTTCAATTTGATTCAAATAGATGAAATTTGTTATAATTTGGATTAGTTCTGGCTGGTCTTTCATCTTTCTTATATTGTGAAATTTTACTTCCTTCATATTTTCTTGAATCAACGTACATAGAAATGCAATTTTCACTAGACGTAATGCCTTAGAACATATTATTTGTGATTACAATACATTTTTCAAGACTATTTCAGATAGATATATGAAGTGCGTACTAAATTCATTAGAGATCCAGTTTATATACAAGACTATTTCAAGGAAAAAAAAGAGCAACTAGATAGAATGTTAACTAAGAAGAAAGCTCAATCTCCTATTAAGCTTATTCCGGGTGGTAATTATGCTTCAGATGAAAATGAAGAGAATTGTGACTATGTTAAAACTTATGCTGATTATGAAGATGATTACAAAGAGACTTATGGTGACTATGATTTGACTCAAATTATTGCTGGTCTCATTCCCAAGAAGAAGAATTTTAGATTTGAAAATAAGGGGCGAAAACCTTTCTAGTTTACCTAGTTTTCTTCTTTATGTTGTTTTTAAGTGTTTAGGAGCTTATTTTATGTGTTTTAAATTTTTTTTGCCCCTTTGGTTAATGGGGGTAGGGAGGCCTTGAGCCTCCCATTTTATAATTCTTGTAATTACGTTTTTTTGCTTTAATAAACCATTTTGACCTAGCAAAAAAAAAAACATTTTTCAAACTTTTTCTGTTAAAGATGAGTTTATCTAGTTTACAATTTAGTTTCAGAAATCAATTTCAGACTTATAACGAACTGTGTAGACCTTTTTGAGTTAATGTATATAAAACTCAACATTTTTATGAACTCTTTCTTTTTGTGTTGGCTTTGTCTTTCTATTTGATTCAAGATAGATGAAATTTGTTAGGATTTGGATTAGTTCTTCTTGGTCTTTCATCCTTCTTCTATTGTGAAATTTGACTTCCTTCATATTTTCTTGAATCAACGTACATAGAAATGCAATTTTTACTAGACGTATTGCCTTACAACATATTAATTGTGATAACAATACATTTTTCAAACTTTTTCTGTTAAAGATGAGTTTATCTAGTTTACAATTTAGTCTCAGAAATCAACTTCCGACTTATAACGAAGAGTGTAGACTTTTTTGAGTTAACGTATAAAAAACCTAACATTTTTATGAACTCTTTATTTTGGTCTTGGCTTTATCTTTCAATTTGATTCAATTAGATGAAATTTGTTGGAACTTGGATTAGATCTGGCTGGTCTTTCATCCTTCTTATATTGTGAAATTTGACTTCCTTCATATTTTCTTGAATCAACGTACATGTTTACTAGACGCAATGCCTCAGAACATATTATTTGTGATTACAATATATTTTTCAATCTTTTACTGTTAAAGATGAGTTTATCTAGTTTGCAATTTAGTCTCAGAAATCAATTTCAGATGTATAACGAAGTGTGTAGACTTTTTTGAGTTAACGTACATAAAATTCAACATTTTTAGGAACTCTTTCTTTTTGTGTTGGCTTTGTCTTTCTATTTGATTCAAGATAGATGAAATTTGTTAGGATTTGGATTAGTGCTTCTTGGTCTTTCATCCTTCTTCTATTGTGAAATTTGACTTCCTTCATATTTTCTTGAATCAACGTACTGCCTTAGAACATATTAATTGTGATTACAATACATTTTTCAAAAACTCTGTTAAAGATGAGTTTATCTAGTTTACAATTTAGTCACAGAAATCAGCTTCCGACTTATAACGAAGAGTGTAGACTTTTTTGAGTTAACGTATAAAAAATTCAACATTTTTATGAACTCTTTAATTTTGTATTTGCTTTTTCTTTCAATTTGATTCAAATAGATGAAATTTGTTAGAATTTGGATTAGTTCTGGCTGGTCTTTCATCCTTCTTCTATTGTGAAATTTGGCTTCCTTCATATTTTCTTGAATTAACGTACATAGAAATGCAATTTTTACTAGACGTAATTCCTTAGAACATATAATTTGTGATTAAAATACATTTTTCAAACTTTTTCTGTTAAAGATGAGTTTATCTAGTTTACAATTTAGTCTCAGAAATCAATTTCCTACTTATACCGAAGTTTGTAGACTTTTTTGAGTTAATGTATATAAAATTAAACATTATATGAACTCTTTCTTTTTATGTTGGCTTTGGCTTTCTATTTGATTCAATTTAGATGAAATTTGTTAGGATTTGGATTAGTTCTGGTTGGTCTTTCGTCCTTCTTCTATTGTGAAATTTGACTTCCTTCATATATTCTTGAATCAACACATAGAAATGCAATTTTTACTAGACGTACTGCCTTGGAACATATTAGTTGTGATTACAATACATTTTTCAAACTTTTTCTGTTAAAGATGAGTTAAGTTTACAATTTAGTCTCAGAAATCAACTTTCAACTTATAACGAAGAGTGTATACTTTTTTGACTTAACGTATAAACAATCTAACATTTTTATGAACTTTTTATTTTTGTATTGGCTTTGTCTTTCAATTTGATTCAAATAGATGAAATTTGTTGGGACTTGGATTAGTTCTGCCTGTGCTTTTGTCCTTCTTCTATTGTGAAATTTGACTTCCTTTATATTTTCTTGAATCAACGTACATAGAAATGCAATTTTTACAAGACGTAATGCCTTAGAACATATTATTTGTGATTACAATACATTTTTCATACTTTTTCTGTTAAAGATGAGTTTATCCGGTTTACAATTTAGTTTCAGAAATCAATTTCAGATGTATAACGAAGTGTGTAGACTTTTTTGAGTTAATGTATATAAAATTCAACATTATATGAACTCTTTATTTTTATGTTGGCTATGCCTTTCTATTTGATTCAATATAGATGAAATTAGTTAGGATTTGGATTAGTTCTGCTTGGTCTTTCGTCCTTCTTTTATTGTGAAATTTGACTTCTTTCATATTCTTGAATCAACGTACATAGAAATGCAATTTTTACTAGACGTACTGCCTTAGAACATATTAATTGTGATTACAATACATTTTTCAAACTTTTTCTGTTAAAGATGAGTTTATCTAGTTTACAATTTAGTCTCAGAAATCAACTTCCGTCTTATAACGAAGAGTGTAGACGTTTTTGACTTAACGTATAAAAAATATAACATTTTTATGAACTCTTTATTTTTGTATTGGCTATGTCTTTCAATTTGATTCAAATAGATGAAATTTTTTGCTTTTGGATTAGTTCTGGCTGGGCTTTTATCCTTCTTCTATTGTGAAATTTGACTTCCTTCATATTTTCATGAATCAACGTACATAGAAATGCAATTTTTACTAGCTGTAATTCCTTAGAACATATAATTTGTGATTACAATACCTTTTTCAAAAAATTTCAGTTAAAGATGAGTTTAACTAATTTACAATTTAGTCTCAGAAATCAATTTCCTACTTATAACGAAGTGTGTAGACTTTTTGAGTTAACGTATATAAAATTCAACATTTTTATGAATACTATCTTTTTGTGTTGTCTTTGTCTTTCTATTTGATTCAAGATAGATGAAATTTGTTAGGATTTGGATTAGTTCTGCTTGGTCTTTCGTCCTTCTTCTATTGTGAAATTTGACTTCCTTCATATATTCTTGAATCAACGTACATAGAAATGCAATTTTTACTAGACGTACTTCCTTAGAACATATTAATTGTTATTATAATACATTTTTCGAACTTTTTCTGTTAAAAAAGAGTTTATCTAGTTTACAATTTAGTCTAAGAAATCAACTTCCGACTTATATCGAAGAATGTAGACTTTTTTTAGTTAACGTATAAAAAATTCAACATTTTTATGGACTCCTTATTTTGACTTGGCTTTGTCTTTCAATTTGATTCAAATAGATGAAATAAGTTAGAATTTGGGTTAGTTCTGGATGGTCTTTCATCCTTCTTATATTGTGAAATTTGACTTCCTTCATATTTTCTTGAATCAACGTACACAGAAATGCAATTTTTACTAGACTTACTGGCTTAGAACATATTAATTGTTATTACAATACATTTTTCAAACTTTTTCTGTTAAAGATGAGTTTATCTTGTTTACAATTTAGTCTCAGAAATCAACTTCCGACTTATAACGAAGAGTGTAGACTATTTTGAGTTAACGTATAAAAAATTCAAAATTTTTATGAACTCTTTAATTTTGTATTGGCTTTGTCTTTCAATTTGATTCAAATAGATGAAATTTGTTATAATTTGGATTAGTTCTGGCTGGTCTTTCATCTTTCTTATATTGTGAAATTTTACTTCCTTCATATTTTCTTGAATCAACGTACATAGAAATGCAATTTTCACTAGACGTAATGCCTTAGAACATATTATTTGTGATTACAATACATTTTTCAAGACTATTTCAGATAGATATATGAAGTGCGTACTAAATTCATTAGAGATCCAGTTTATATACAAGACTATTTCAAGGAAAAAAAAGAGCAACTAGATAGAATGTTAACTAAGAAGAAAGCTCAATCTCCTATTAAGCTTATTCCGGGTGGTAATTATGCTTCAGATGAAAATGAAGAGAATTGTGACTATGTTAAAACTTATGCTGATTATGAAGATGATTACAAAGAGACTTATGGTGACTATGATTTGACTCAAATTATTGCTGGTCTCATTCCCAAGAAGAAGAATTTTAGATTTGAAAATAAGGGGCGAAAACCTTTCTAGTTTACCTAGTTTTCTTCTTTATGTTGTTTTTAAGTGTTTAGGAGCTTATTTTATGTGTTTTAAATTTTTTTTGCCCCTTTGGTTAATGGGGGTAGGGAGGCCTTGAGCCTCCCATTTTATAATTCTTGTAATTACGTTTTTTTGCTTTAATAAACCATTTTGACCTAGCAAAAAAAAAAACATTTTTCAAACTTTTTCTGTTAAAGATGAGTTTATCTAGTTTACAATTTAGTTTCAGAAATCAATTTCAGACTTATAACGAACTGTGTAGACCTTTTTGAGTTAATGTATATAAAACTCAACATTTTTATGAACTCTTTCTTTTTGTGTTGGCTTTGTCTTTCTATTTGATTCAAGATAGATGAAATTTGTTAGGATTTGGATTAGTTCTTCTTGGTCTTTCATCCTTCTTCTATTGTGAAATTTGACTTCCTTCATATTTTCTTGAATCAACGTACATAGAAATGCAATTTTTACTAGACGTATTGCCTTACAACATATTAATTGTGATAACAATACATTTATCAAACTTTTTCTGTTAAAGATGAGTTTATCTAGTTTACAATTTAGTCTCAGAAATCAACTTCCGACTTATAACGAAGAGTGTAGACTTTTTTGAGTTAACGTATAAAAAACCTAACATTTTTATGAACTCTTTATTTTGGTCTTGGCTTTATCTTTCAATTTGATTCAATTAGATGAAATTTGTTGGAACTTGGATTAGATCTGGCTGGTCTTTCATCCTTCTTATATTGTGAAATTTGACTTCCTTCATATTTTCTTGAATCAACGTACATGTTTACTAGACGCAATGCCTCAGAACATATTATTTGTGATTACAATATATTTTTCAATCTTTT
Organism: Papaver somniferum; assembly: GCF_003573695.1. Lineage (NCBI taxonomy): Eukaryota > Viridiplantae > Streptophyta > Magnoliopsida > Ranunculales > Papaveraceae > Papaver > Papaver somniferum. Next base: position 93,105,246 of record NC_039361.1, read on the forward strand.
ACTGTTAAAGATGAGTTTATCTAGTTTGCAATTTAGTCTCAGAAATCAATTTCAGATGTATAACGAAGTGTGTAGACTTTTTTGAGTTAACGTACATAAAATTCAACATTTTTAGGAACTCTTTCTTTTTGTGTTGGCTTTGTCTTTCTATTTGATTCAAGATAGATGAAATTTGTTAGGATTTGGATTAGTGCTTCTTGGTCTTTCATCCTTCTTCTATTGTGAAATTTGACTTCCTTCATATTTTCTTGAATCAACGTACTGCCTTAGAACATATTAATTGTGATTACAATACATTTTTCAAAAACTCTGTTAAAGATGAGTTTATCTAGTTTACAATTTAGTCACAGAAATCAGCTTCCGACTTATAACGAAGAGTGTAGACTTTTTTGAGTTAACGTATAAAAAATTCAACATTTTTATGAACTCTTTAATTTTGTATTTGCTTTTTCTTTCAATTTGATTCAAATAGATGAAATTTGTTAGAATTTGGATTAGTTCTGGCTGGTCTTTCATCCTTCTTCTATTGTGAAATTTGGCTTCCTTCATATTTTCTTGAATTAACGTACATAGAAATGCAATTTTTACTAGACGTAATTCCTTAGAACATATAATTTGTGATTAAAATACATTTTTCAAACTTTTTCTGTTAAAGATGAGTTTATCTAGTTTACAATTTAGTCTCAGAAATCAATTTCCTACTTATACCGAAGTTTGTAGACTTTTTTTGAGTTAACGTATATAAAATTCAACATTTTTATGAACTCTTTCTTTTTGTGTTGGCTTTATCTTTCTATTTGATTCAAGATAGATGAAATTTGTTAGGATTTGGATTAGTTCTGCTTGGCCTTTCATCCTTCTTCTATTGTGAAATTTGACTTACTTCATATATTCTTAAATCAACGTACATAGAAATGCAATTTTTACTAGACGTACTGCCTTAGAACATATTAATTGTGATAACAATACATTTTTCAAACTTTTTCTGTTAAAGATGACTTTATCTAGTTTACAATTTAGTCTCAGAAATCAAATTCCGACTTATAACGAAGAGTGTAGACTTTTTTGAGTTAACGTATAAAATATTCAACATTTTTATGAACTCTTTATTTTTGTATTTGCTTTGTCTTTCAATTTGATTCAAATAGATGAAATTTGTTGGAATTTCGATTAGTTCTGGCTGGTCTTTCATCCTTCTTCTATTGTGAAATTTGGCTTCCTTCATATTTCTTTAATTAACGTACATAGAAATGCAATTTTTACTAGCCGTAATTCCTTAGAACATATAATTTGTGATTAAAATACATTTTTCAAATATTTTCTGTTAAAGATGAGTTTATCTAGTTTACAATTTAGTCTCAGAAATCAATTTTCGACTTATACCGAAGTTTGTAGACTTTTTGGAGTTAACGTATATAAAATTCAACATTTTTATCAACTCTTTCTTTTTATGTTGGCTTTGGCTTTCTATTTGATTCAAGATACATGAAATTTGTTAGGATTTGGATTAGTTCTGCTTGGTCTTTCATCCTTCTTCTAGTGTAGAACATATTAATTGTGATTACAATACATTTTTCAAAAATTTTCTGTAAAAGATGAGTTTAACTAATTTGCAATTTAGTCTCAGAAATCGACTACCGACTTATAAGGAAGAGTGTAGACTTTTTTGAGTTAACGTATAAAAAATTCAACATTTTTATGAACTCTTTATCTTTGCCTTGGCTTTGTCTTTCAATTTGATTCAAATTTATGAAATTTGTTAGAATTTGGATTAGTTCTGGCTGGTCTTTCATCCTTCTTATATTGTGAAATTTGACTTCCTTCATATTTTCTTGAATCAACGTACATAGAAATGCTATTTTTACTAGACGTAATGGCTTAAAACATATTAATTGTGATTACAATACATTTTTCATACTTTTTTTGTTAAAGATAAGTTTATCTAGTTTAAAATTTAGTCTCGGAAATCAATTTCAGATGCATAACGAAGTGTGTAGACTTTTTTGAGTTAACATATATAAAATTCAACATTTTTATGAACTCTTTCTTTTTCTGTTGGCTTTGTCTTTCTATTTGGTTCAAGATAGATGAAATTTGTTAGGATTTGGATTAGTTCTTCTTGGTCTTTCATCCTTCTTCTATTGTGAAATTTGACTTCCTTCATATTTTCTTGAATCAACTTACATAGAAATGCAATTTTTACTAGACGTATTGCCTTAGAACATATTAATTGTAATTACAATACATTTTTCAAACTTTTTCTGTTAAAGATGAGTTTATATAGTTTACAATTTAGTCTCAGAAATCAATTTCCGACTTATACCGAAGTTTGTAGACTTTTTTGAGTTAATGTATATAAAATTAAACATTATATGAACTCTTTCTTTTTATGTTGGCTTTGGCTTTCTATTTGATTCAATTTAGATGAAATTTGTTAGGATTTGGATTAGTTCTGGTTGGTCTTTCGTCCTTCTTCTATTGTGAAATTTGACTTCCTTCATATATTCTTGAATCAACGTACATAGAAATGCAATTTTTACTAGACGTACTGCCTTGGAACATATTAGTTGTGATTACAATACATTTTTCAAACTTTTTCTGTTAAAGATGAGTTAAGTTTACAATTTAGTCTCAGAAATCAACTTTCAACTTATAACGAAGAGTGTATACTTTTTTGACTTAACGTATAAACAATCTAACATTTTTATGAACTTTTTATTTTTGTATTGGCTTTGTCTTTCAATTTGATTCAAATAGATGAAATTTGTTGGGACTTGGATTAGTTCTGCCTGTGCTTTTGTCCTTCTTCTATTGTGAAATTTGACTTCCTTTATATTTTCTTGAATCAACGTACATAGAAATGCAATTTTTACAAGACGTAATGCCTTAGAACATATTATTTGTGATTACAATACATTTTTCATACTTTTTCTGTTAAAGATGAGTTTATCCGGTTTACAATTTAGTTTCAGAAATCAATTTCAGATGTATAACGAAGTGTGTAGACTTTTTTGAGTTAATGTATATAAAATTCAACATTATATGAACTCTTTATTTTTATGTTGGCTATGCCTTTCTATTTGATTCAATAGATGAAATTAGTTAGGATTTGGATTAGTTCTGCTTGGTCTTTCGTCCTTCTTTTATTGTGAAATTTGACTTCTTTCATATTCTTGAATCAACGTACATAGAAATGCAATTTTTACTAGACGTACTGCCTTAGAACATATTAATTGTGATTACAATACATTTTTCAAACTTTTTCTGTTAAAGATGAGTTTATCTAGTTTACAATTTAGTCTCAGAAATCAACTTCCGTCTTATAACGAAGAGTGTAGACGTTTTTGACTTAACGTATAAAAAATATAACATTTTTATGAACTCTTTATTTTTGTATTGGCTATGTCTTTCAATTTGATTCAAATAGATGAAATTTTTTGCTTTTGGATTAGTTCTGGCTGGGCTTTTATCCTTCTTCTATTGTGAAATTTGACTTCCTTCATATTTTCATGAATCAACGTACATAGAAATGCAATTTTTACTAGCTGTAATTCCTTAGAACATATAATTTGTGATTACAATACCTTTTTCAAAAAATTTCAGTTAAAGATGAGTTTAACTAGTTTACAATTTAGTCTCAGAAATCAATTTCCTACTTATAACGAAGTGTGTAGACTTTTTGAGTTAACGTATATAAAATTCAACATTTTTATGAATACTATCTTTTTGTGTTGTCTTTGTCTTTCTATTTGATTCAAGATAGATGAAATTTGTTAGGATTTGGATTAGTTCTGCTTGGTCTTTCGTCCTTCTTCTATTGTGAAATTTGACTTCCTTCATATATTCTTGAATCAACGTACATAGAAATGCAATTTTTACTAGACGTACTTCCTTAGAACATATTAATTGTTATTATAATACATTTTTCGAACTTTTTCTGTTAAAAAAGAGTTTATCTAGTTTACAATTTAGTCTAAGAAATCAACTTCCGACTTATATCGAAGAATGTAGACTTTTTTTAGTTAACGTATAAAAAATTCAACATTTTTATGGACTCCTTATTTTGACTTGGCTTTGTCTTTCAATTTGATTCAAATAGATGAAATAAGTTAGAATTTGGGTTAGTTCTGGATGGTCTTTCATCCTTCTTATATTGTGAAATTTGACTTCCTTCATATTTTCTTGAATCAACGTACACAGAAATGCAATTTTTACTAGACTTACTGGCTTAGAACATATTAATTGTTATTACAATACATTTTTCAAACTTTTTCTGTTAAAGATGAGTTTATCTTGTTTACAATTTAGTCTCAGAAATCAACTTCCGACTTATAACGAAGAGTGTAGACTATTTTGAGTTAACGTATAAAAAATTCAAAATTTTTATGAACTCTTTAATTTTGTATTGGCTTTGTCTTTCAATTTGATTCAAATAGATGAAATTTGTTATAATTTGGATTAGTTCTGGCTGGTCTTTCATCTTTCTTATATTGTGAAATTTTACTTCCTTCATATTTTCTTGAATCAACGTACATAGAAATGCAATTTTCACTAGACGTAATGCCTTAGAACATATTATTTGTGATTACAATACATTTTTCAAGACTATTTCAGATAGATATATGAAGTGCGTACTAAATTCATTAGAGATCCAGTTTATATACAAGACTATTTCAAGGAAAAAAAAGAGCAACTAGATAGAATGTTAACTAAGAAGAAAGCTCAATCTCCTATTAAGCTTATTCCGGGTGGTAATTATGCTTCAGATGAAAATGAAGAGAATTGTGACTATGTTAAAACTTATGCTGATTATGAAGATGATTACAAAGAGACTTATGGTGACTATGATTTGACTCAAATTATTGCTGGTCTCATTCCCAAGAAGAAGAATTTTAGATTTGAAAATAAGGGGCGAAAACCTTTCTAGTTTACCTAGTTTTCTTCTTTATGTTGTTTTTAAGTGTTTAGGAGCTTATTTTATGTGTTTTAAATTTTTTTTGCCCCTTTGGTTAATGGGGGTAGGGAGGCCTTGAGCCTCCCATTTTATAATTCTTGTAATTACGTTTTTTTGCTTTAATAAACCATTTTGACCTAGCAAAAAAAAAAACATTTTTCAAACTTTTTCTGTTAAAGATGAGTTTATCTAGTTTACAATTTAGTTTCAGAAATCAATTTCAGACTTATAACGAACTGTGTAGACCTTTTTGAGTTAATGTATATAAAACTCAACATTTTTATGAACTCTTTCTTTTTGTGTTGGCTTTGTCTTTCTATTTGATTCAAGATAGATGAAATTTGTTAGGATTTGGATTAGTTCTTCTTGGTCTTTCATCCTTCTTCTATTGTGAAATTTGACTTCCTTCATATTTTCTTGAATCAACGTACATAGAAATGCAATTTTTACTAGACGTATTGCCTTACAACATATTAATTGTGATAACAATACATTTATCAAACTTTTTCTGTTAAAGATGAGTTTATCTAGTTTACAATTTAGTCTCAGAAATCAACTTCCGACTTATAACGAAGAGTGTAGACTTTTTTGAGTTAACGTATAAAAAACCTAACATTTTTATGAACTCTTTATTTTGGTCTTGGCTTTATCTTTCAATTTGATTCAATTAGATGAAATTTGTTGGAACTTGGATTAGATCTGGCTGGTCTTTCATCCTTCTTAATTGTGAAATTTGACTTCCTTCATATTTTCTTGAATCAACGTACATGTTTACTAGACGCAATGCCTCAGAACATATTATTTGTGATTACAATATATTTTTCAATCTTTTACTGTTAAAGATGAGTTTATCTAGTTTGCAATTTAGTCTCAGAAATCAATTTCAGATGTATAACGAAGTGTGTAGACTTTTTGAGTTAACGTACATAAAATTCAACATTTTTAGGAACTCTTTCTTTTTGTGTTGGCTTTGTCTTTCTATTTGATTCAAGATAGATGAAATTTGTTAGGATTTGGATTAGTGCTTCTTGGTCTTTCATCCTTCTTCTATTGTGAAATTTGACTTCCTTCATATTTTCTTGAATCAACGTACTGCCTTAGAACATATTAATTGTGATTACAATACATTTTTCAAAAACTCTGTTAAAGATGAGTTTATCTAGTTTACAATTTAGTCACAGAAATCAGCTTCCGACTTATAACGAAGAGTGTAGACTTTTTTGAGTTAACGTATAAAAAATTCAACATTTTTATGAACTCTTTAATTTTGTATTTGCTTTTTCTTCAATTGATTCAAATAGATGAAATTTGTTAGAATTTGGATTAGTTCTGGCTGGTCTTTCATCCTTCTTCTATTGTGAAATTTGGCTTCCTTCATATTTTCTTGAATTAACGTACATAGAAATGCAATTTTTACTAGACGTAATTCCTTAGAACATATAATTTGTGATTAAAATACATTTTTCAAACTTTTCTGTTAAAGATGAGTTTATCTAGTTACAATTTAGTCTCAGAAATCAATTTCCTACTTATACCGAAGTTTGTAGACTTTTTTGAGTTAACGTATATAAAATTCAACATTTTTATGAACTCTTTCTTTTTGTGTTGGCTTATCTTTCTATTTGATTCAAGATAGATGAAATTTGTTAGGATTTGGATTAGTTCTGCTGCTGGCCTTTCATCCTTCTTCTATTGTGAAATTTGACTTACTTCATATATTCTTAAATCAACGTACATAGAAATGCAATTTTTACTAGACGTACTGCCTTAGAACTATTAATTGTGATAACAATACATTTTTCAAACTTTTTCTGTTAAAGATGACTTTATCTAGTTTACAATTTAGTCTCAGAAATCAAATTCCGACTTATAACGAAGAGTGTAGACTTTTTTGAGTTAACGTATAAAATATTCAACATTTTTATGAACTCTTTATTTTTGTATTTGCTTTGTCTTTCAATTTGATTCAAATAGATGAAATTTGTTGGAATTTCGATTAGTTCTGGCTGGTCTTTCATCCTTCTTCTATTGTGAAATTTGGCTTCCTTCATATTTCTTTAATTAACGTACATAGAAATGCAATTTTTACTAGCCGTAATTCCTTAGAACATATAATTTGTGATTAAAATACATTTTTCAAATATTTTCTGTTAAAGATGAGTTTATCTAGTTTACAATTAGTCTCAGAAATCAATTTTCGACTTATACCGAAGTTTGTAGACTTTTTGGAGTTAACGTATAAAAATTCAACATTTTTATCAACTCTTTCTTTTTATGTTGGCTTTGGCTTTCTATTTGATTCAAGATACATGAAATTTGTTAGGATTTGGATTAGTTCTGCTTGGTCTTTCATCCTTCTTCTAGTGTAGAACATATTAATTGTGATTACAATACATTTTTCAAAAATTTTCTGTAAAATGAGTTTAACTAATTTGCAATTTAGTCTCAGAAATCGACTACCGACTTATAAGGAAGAGTGTAGACTTTTTGAGTTAACGTATAAAAAATTCAACATTTTATGAACTCTTTATCTTTGCCTTGGCTTTGTCTTTCAATTTGATTCAAATTTATGAAATTTGTTAGAATTTGGATTAGTTCTGGCTGGTCTTTCATCCTTCTTATATTGTGAAATTTGACTTCCTTCATATTTTCTTGAATCAACGTACATAGAAATGCTATTTTTACTAGACGTAATGGCTTAAAACATATTAATTGTGATTACAATACATTTTTCATACTTTTTTTTAAAGATAAGTTTATCTAGTTTAAAATTTAGTCTCGGAAATCAATTTCAGATGCATAACGAAGTGTGTAGACTTTTTTGAGTTAACATATATAAAATTCAACATTTTTATGAACTCTTTCTTTTTCTGTTGGCTTTGTCTTTCTATTGGTTCAAGATAGATGAAATTTGTTAGGATTTGGATTAGTTCTTCTTGGTCTTTCATCCTTCTTCTATTGTGAAATTTGACTTCCTTCATATTTTCTTGAATCAACTACATAGAAATGCAATTTTTACTAGACGTATTGCCTTAGAACATATTAATTGTAATTACAATACATTTTTCAAACTTTTTCTGTTAAAGATGAGTTTATATAGTTTACAATTTAGTCTCAGAAATCAATTTCCGACTTATACCGAAGTTTGTAGACTTTTTTGAGTTAATGTATATAAAATTAAACATTATATGAACTCTTTCTTTTATGTTGGCTTTGGCTTTCTATTTGATTCAATTAGATGAAATTTGTTAGGATTTGGATTAGTTCTGGTGGTCTTTCGTCCTTCTTCTATTGTGAAATTTGACTTCCTTCATATATTCTTGAATCAACGTACATAGAAATGCAATTTTTACTAGACGTACTGCCTTGGAACATATTAGTTGTGATTACAATACATTTTTCAAACTTTTTCTGTTAAAGATGAGTTAAGTTTACAATTTAGTCTCAGAAATCAACTTTCAACTTATAACGAAGAGTGTATACTTTTTTGACTTAACGTATAAACAATCTAACATTTTTATGAACTTTTTATTTTGTATTGGCTTGTCTTTCAATTTGATTCAAATAGATGAAATTTGTTGGACTTGGATTAGTTCTGCCTGTGCTTTTGTCCTTCTTCTATTGTGAAATTTGACTTCCTTTATATTTTCTTGAATCAACGTACATAGAAATGCAATTTTTACAAGACGTAATGCCTTAGAACATATTATTTGTGATTACAATACATTTTTCATACTTTTTCTGTTAAAGATGAGTTTATCCGGTTTACAATTTAGTTTCAGAAATCAATTTCAGATGTATAACGAAGTGTGTAGACTTTTTTGAGTTAACGTATATAAAATTCAACATTTTTATGAACTCTTTCTTTTTGTGTTGGCTTTGTCTCTATTTGATTCAAGATAGGTGAAATTTGGTAGGATTTGGATTAGTTCTTCTTGGTCTTTCATCCTTCTTCTATTGTGAAATTTGACTTCCTTCATATTTTCTTGAATCTTTTTTTTTTTGCTAAATCCAGATTGTATTAATGAATAGCCAATATTTACAAAGAGTTCACAAGAAAAGAGGTCCTAAGACCCCAAAAACTTACAAACTATTTAAATCTGAAATAAGAAACATATGGAAATTCTAAATGCTTAAGAAAATCCGGCCTTTCATCAAAGCTTAACCCTTCCCCATTTCTAAGATAACATCCCCTCTTTGCCATAGAATCAGCTGCCAAATTTGCCTCACGAAAAGTATGAACAAAACGGATAGAATCATAACTGTTATTAATTCTTCTCCACATGTGTTTAACAAACCAAGGAAGATTTGTACCCGTCAAGGCAGCAATAGCTCCCATGGAATCTGAACGCACAAGAACCTTTCTCATATTCCACTTCAAAGCCCATTCTAAACCAACAATAACACCATAAAGTTAAGCCAAGAAATTATTTGTAATTCCCAGCCCAATGCTCATAGCCCCAACAAAGTTACAATCCGCATCACGCACCACAACACCTGCCCCTGCAACACCTGGGTTTACTTTTGCCGCACCATCACATCCTAATAAAATCTCATCCCTATTAGGAGGATGCCAAAAAACTTCAATTGGTTCGACCTGATGAACCTGCCTATGAGCCACACGGAAGTGGTTCAAAATCTCCAAATCTGCTGAAGTATTACGCATGGAACTCTTCACCCTAACAGAATATTCATGAACCAAAAAGAAAACTCTCTTCTTGAAGAAGTGAATGTTAGCTGCCAAATTTTGAAAACAAGCTAAATTCCTAGTCTGCCACAACTCCGAGCGAATCACCAAATTAGTAAGAATCCATAAATCCTTAATAATACGACTCCTACCTTTTGCTGATTTATATGAGGTCACAACATCATAATAAGGTCTTAATTAAACAAACCTGAACACCACTGCCAGATTTGCATAGCAAACGGACAACTCCAAATAATGTGCTCCAAAGATTCCTCATCAGCCTTGCATAAGTAACATTTGTTGGCTAATTCAATTTTGAATCTACTCCTAATCTTGTCTTGAGTAGCACAAACCTCTCTACAAATCTTCCAATTCTGGGCAGCAAGTTTAGGATGAATTTCCTTCCTCCACAAAAGACCATACACCGCTGAAGTTGAATACTCCCTTCTAATGAGATTCTTAGCTGATGAAACAGAAAAACGTCCATTCATCTCTGGCATCCAAATTCTACAATCCTTCCCTTGCAACAAAGGAAATCCTCCAAGACTACCCCAGCACGCATCAAATTCTGGAGATGAACCCTGCAACTGCCAAGTATTATTATCAATAATATCACTAACCTTAACATTTCTGTCAGGTCAGTTTCATTAAGCATCAGCAATGCTCTCATTCCCATACCAAACATCAAAATAAAGAGATGTAGCCCTCCCATCACCAATAAGAACCTTAGAATGCTTGTCCACAATAGAATGAATCAATTTAATGCCCGGCAGAATTGAAGATTCACACCATAAAGGATACCACCATTTCTAGTAGTAAACTTTGCCCACAAAAAACGAGCCCATTTCTTGTCTGAAGAACGAATACTCCACCACAGCTTCATGAGAAGAGCTTTATTTATAACAACCATGCTGGTTATACCAAGACCACCTTCCTTCAGAGGACAACAAACTTTAGGATACCCAACAACAAATTTCCTAGTAACATCAGCATCACCAGACCAAAGAAAATTACGAATGGCTCTTTCCGCCTGCTGAACAAACTTTCTAGGCCACTTGTACACCGCCATGTTGTGAATGGCATAGCTAGCTATCACTGAATTAATAAGAACAACTCTGTCTTGAAAAGAAAGTAATCTTCCCTTCCAAACCGAAAGTTGATTCTTTATTTTCTCAATCACATTGCTTATGTGACGATATCGAACAGCCCCAGGCATGATCTGAACTCCCAAATACTTTTCCGGAAAATTGGAAACTTCCATACCAAGCAAATTAGTGATTGTTCCACAGCGACTCAAGGAACCACCACCATAATAAACCTTACTCTTTTGACGACAAACAGATTGCCCAGAGGCACTTTGATATTTACCAAGCAAAGATAGAAGATTACGCAAACTCTTCATATTGCCTTTACAAAAAATCATAATGTCATCAGCAAAGAAAAGATGAGTGGGAGAAATACCTTTCTTTGAGAGCATTGGCGTCATCTTCTTTTCCACAAACAACTTCGTGAGATTTCTACTCAGAACATCTTCAATAAGAACAAAAATAAGGGGAGATAAGGATCACCTTGCCTCAGACCTCTATTGATTGTGAAGAAACCCTCAGGACTTCCATTAAGAAGAATAGAAATCCTTGCTGAATTAAGGATTGACCAGATCCAAAACACCATCTATGAGAGAAACCATATTTTCGAAAAACCTCTAAGACAAAGGACCAGCTAACCGTGTCAAAAGCTTGAGTAATATCTAGCTTCAACCCAAATTACCATCCCTCCGCTTAGTTTTTAAATCATTGATCATCTCCGACGCCACACTAATGTTCTCATGAATATTTCTCCCCTTCATAAAGCAACTTGTCTTCTGAAACCAAATTATCAAGAACACTCCCCAGTCTTGTAGCTAAAATCTTAGTAAAAATCTTAAAGAAAAATTACTAAGACCAATAGGCCTGAAGTTTCGAAGAGAATTGGCCCCTCTAAACTTGGCAAGTAAAATAATAAGACTAGAATTAGTACCTTGAGGAATCATCTGCCGACGCCAGCAATACGTGACTGCATTGAAAGGTCTTGCTGATCACATCCCAGCAATGCCTATAGAAACAACCAGAGAAACCATCCGGCCCAGGGGCACTATCACCAAGATCAAAAACAACATTCTTAATCTCTTCAATAGTAGGAATCTCATCCATTCTCTGACTATCTTCCACGGAGATAATGTTATGATCATATTGAAACAACATCATCAATAGGAACTCAGCACCATTAAATTTAGCCTCAAAATAGGCCACGTGTGTCTCTAATTTGGTCACAATCAGTTATAACAACCCCATTATCATCCACCAACTCCGAAATCATATTACTACTCCTTCTAGTCCTAATTTGGCATGAAAAAAAAGTATTACTAGCACCTTCCTGAAGCCATTTATTTCTTGACTTTTGTTCAACATAGTAGCTTGTTGCACGAATTTCCTGAAGAGTAACTGAAGCCTCTTGGCATAATTCAGCTTAGTTACATCTTCTGGATCCTCATCTGAAATTGTAAGCGCCACTTCCATAGTCAACTGCGCTTGCTTGAGCTTAGCATACACATTGCCAAAGACACGTAAATTCCACTCTTTCATGATAACCTTTAACCTTTTAAGTTTGGAAGGAAAAATAAAAGCAGGCGTACCAGTAATAGGGGCGTTCCAACTCTCACTCACCATGCGCATGAAGTCTGAATGAGAAACCACATCTTCTGAACTCTAAAAGGAGCTCGTTTCGGTCTAGTATTAACAAAAGGAAAGCCAATAAGAGTGGAATGGTCAGAAACTTCACGAGGAAGAGATTTACACCTCCAATTCTCAAACTTAATAAGCCACGCCTCATTGATCAAAGCTCTATCTAGCTTACAAAGGATTCTACGAACACCAGATTGGCCATTAGCCCAAGTGAACTTAGAACCCAAAAAATCAGCTTCAAAAAGATCATTACCTCCATCCAATCACTAAAATCATTGATGACTGAAGTACGTGGTTGCTGCCTCCTCTCTTCTTCTCATTGCGAAGAACACAATTAAAATCACCCATAACCAACCATGGAGTATTATTATCAACTGAAGAAAGTTGCTGCCATAAGCTTCTTCTCGTGACACGTAAACATCTAGCATGAACAAAGGAAATCAAAACCCCCTCTACTTCAATAGTAATAGCTTGCCTACTAGAATTCATAACTACAGGCGTAGCTATGCAGCTGGACCAAAAAATCCATATGTTTCCTTTAGACGAACCAACAGAATTATGAATAACTTCTTTCTTATAGCCATCCACATATAAGGTTTGCAAGAAATTTAAAGTACAATGTACCTTTGGCTCTGCAAGACATAAAATATCCGGCTTGAAATCATGAAACAACTCACGCAACTTATTTTTAGCAGCATCACGAGCAATGCCATTTATGTTCCAATATAGAACACGCATTAAAAACCAGTTTTGGAGGAGTTAGTATCAATCTGAGAAGTTGCACCAGAATTTAATCTTGGTAAACTTCCTTTTTCAGCACAAATTCTCAAATTGGAATCCTGAAGAGACTCGGAATCTGAAGCATTCCTAACATCAGTAGTATTCACTACCTTGTGCATGGATTGCATGCGAACACGCCTAGCTTCTTGATCAGCCCTAAACTTTGCATCATCTGAACTCTCCACCACATCTTGAATTGTTTCAATAGCATTATATCTGTTTCTAATCAAAAGGAACTCCCCAGCCGTAAGCTGATCACAAAGAAGAGTTGGAGTTGCGGTCACAATCCTAACAGGTTTAGGAATCTGAGTTCCAACCAGACTTGTTATAGTTGATGGATTAGTTTCACCCACTTTTCCATTGTTAACTAAAACTGATTTTGAAGCCTGTGCTTGTTTAGTTCTCGCCAATTCAACATAGACAGATTCAAAATCAGCTTTGGACTTGACTTAGCAAAAAAAAAATCAAAATCAGCTTTGGCTTGTGCCATAACAACCTCCAACTGCTGAGCCTTCACCAGCTTAGCAGCAAACTCCACACCAGCTTCTTCACCAGCACTATTGTCAACAACATCACGGACAACTACATTGACGTTTTGAGCCTTTTTCTTACCCTTCTTCTTACGCCTAGCCACTTGACATTCCCCTCCAGCATGTTGAGGAATATTGCTCACGCCAGGTTGAGATTCATCAACGCTAACTTGTTTGCTTACCACAAGTTTTCGCTCAGTATTTTCCTTGTGCTGCTTCCTACATTCATGATCAGTATGCCCAATCAACTTGCACTTGGAACAATATTTTGGAATTTTTTGAATCTCAACAGATTGCCAAGAATCTAAACCCCCAACCGTAATATGAATAGCATCAGTAGCTGCTTCAGCAAAATTTATATCCACCAGAACTGATGCAAAGTGACCATATTCATGAGCAAGAGTACGGCTATCAACCACAATTGGAGTTCCTAATGATTTAGCGAAGGACAATAACATTTTTTCTGTCCAGAATTCTAATGGAAGCCCTGGAAAAGAAACCCACACGGAAGCATGAGATGATCTTTGTTTCTCAGCATCAAAACCAGGAAACCATTCAATTAGGGATAGCTTTTGATGTCTAAAAAACCAAGCTTCAGCATTCAAAAGCTTGTATTTTGCTGCTTGGGATTGTAACTTGATGGTGAAGAAACCTCTACTCATAGGAATTAACTGAACCACACCTTGACCTAGCTGCCATTGATGTTCCAAATCATCTTTCACCTCTTGGAAAGTAATTCCTTTGAAATCTAAACGTCCAATAAGACTGAATTTCCAAATATCACAACCTTCCAAATAGAAAGACTCAGGTAAAACAACCGCAGGTTTGCCTTCTTTTAGCGTTGGCAATGGTAAAGAACTAAGATCAATAGATGTTGTTGGAAGTTGTTGCTTCCCCTTCACCTGATCAGCATAAGTACGAGACCTAACATGAGACGCATGAGAAGCATCTCCCATCTCAAATAACCCGTAGATGATTGAGAAGAATCAAAAAAATGGAAAAGTTTGAAAACCCTAAACCCTAAGGAAAAATCGCCTCAGAGCCAAGAGAGAGAAAAAAATGGGAGAAATTGATCGTTAATTAAAATATTCATGCGATTTTTTTAAGTCTCACTTCTCACACTTCTTTTCTTGAATCAACGTACATAGAAATGCAATTTTTACTAGACGTATTGCCTTAGAACATATTAATTGTAATTACAATACATTTTTCAAACTTTTTCTATTAAACATGAGTTTATCTAGTTTACAATTTAGTCTCAGAAATCAATTTCCGACTTATACCGAAGTTTGTAGACTTTTTTGAGTTAACGTATATAAAATTCAACATTTTATTAACTCTTTCTTTTTGTGTTGGCTTTGTCTTTCTATTTGATTAAGTATAGATGAAATTTCTTAGGATTTGGATTAGTTATGCTTGGTCTTTTGTCCTTCTTCTATTGTGAAATTTGACTTCCTTCATATTTTCTTGAATCAACGTACAAAGAAATGCAATTTTTACTAGACGTAATGCCTTAGAACAAATTATTTGTGATTACAATACATTTTTCAAACTTTTTCTGTTAAAGATGAGTTTAACTAGTTTACAATTTAGTCTCAGAAATCGACTTCCGACTTATAACGAAGAGTGTAGACTTTTTTGAGTTAACGTATAAAAAATTCAACATTTTTATGAACTCTTTATTTTTGTATTGGCATTGTCTTTCAATTTGATTCAAATAGATGAATTTTTTTACAATTTGGATTAGGTCTGGCTGGTCTTTGATCCTTCTTCTATTGTGAAATTTGGCTTCCTTCATATTTTCTTGAATTAACGTACATAGAAATGCAATTTTTACTAGACGTAATTCCTTAGAACATATAATTTGTGATTAAAATACATTTCTCAAACTTTTTCTATTAAAGATGAGTTTATCTACTTTACACTTTAGTCTCAGAAATCAATTTCAGATGTATAACGAAGTGTGTAGACTTTTTTGAGTTAATGTATATAAAATTCAACATTTTTATGAACTCTTTCTTTTTCTGTTGGCTTAGACTTTCTATTTGGTTCAAGATAGATGAAATTTGTTAGGATTTGGATTAGTTCTTCTTGGTCATTCATCCTTCTTCTATTGTTAAATTTGACTTCCTTCATATATTCTTGAATCAACATACATAGAAATACAATTTTTACTAGATGTACTTCCTTATAACATATTTATTGTGATTACAATACATTTTTCAAACTTTTTCTGTTAAAGATGAGTTTAACTAGTTTGCAATTTAGTCTCAGAAATCGACTACCGAATTATAAGGAAGGGTGTAGACTTTTTTGAGTTAACGTATAAAAAATTCAACATTTTTATGAACTCTTTATTTTTGTCTTGGCTTTGTCTTTCAATTTGATTCAAATAGATGAAATTTGTTAGAATTTGGATTAGTTCTGGCTGGTCTTTCATCCTTCTTATATTGTGAAATTTGATTTCCTTCATATTTTCTTGAATCAACGTACATAGAAATGCTATTTTTACTAGACGTAATGACTTAGAACATATTAAATGTGATTACAATACATTTTTCATAATTTTTTTGCTAAAGATAAGTTTATCTAGTTTACAATTTAGTCTCAGAAATCAATTTCAGATGTATAACGAAGTGTGTAGACTTTTTGGAGTTAACATATATAAATTCAACATTTTTATGAACTCTTTCTTTTTCTGTTGGCTTAGACTTTCTATTTGGTTCAAGATAGATGAAATTTGTTAGGATTTAGATTAGTTCTTCTTGGTCTTTCATCCTCTTCTATTGTGAAATTTGACTTCCTTCATATATTCTTGAATCAACGTACATAGAATTGCAATTTTTACTAGACGTACTACCTTAGAACATATTAATTGTGATTACAATATATTTTTCAAACTTTTTCTGTTAAAGATGAGTTAATCTAGTTTACAATTTAGTCTCAGAAATCAACTTCCATCTTATAACGAAGAGTGTAGACTTTTTTGATTTAACGTATAAACAATCTAACATTTTTATGAACTCTTTATTTTTGTATTGGCTTTGTCTTTCAATTTATTCAAATAGATGAAATTTTTTGCTTTTGGATTAGTTCTGCCTGGGATTTTATCCTTCTTCTATTGTGAAATTTGACTTCCTTCATATTTTCTTGATTCAACGTACATAGAAATGCAATTTTTACTAGACGTAATGCCTTAGAACAAATTATTTGTGATTACAATACATTTTTCATACTTTTTCTGTTAAAGATGAGTTTATCTAGTTTACACTTTAGTCTCAGAAATCAATTTCAGATGTATAACGAAGTGTGTAGACTTTTTTGAGTTAATGTATATAAAATTCAACATTTTTATGAACTCTTTCTTTTTGTGTTGGCTTTGTCTTTCTATTTGATTCAAGATAGGTAAAATTTTTTAGGATTTGGATTAGTTCTTCTTGGTCTAACATCCTTCTTCTATTGTGAAATTTGACTTCCTTCATATTTTCTTGAATCAACGTACATAGAAACGCAATTTTTACTAGACGTACTTTCTTAGAACATATTAATTGTGATTACAATACATTTCTCAAACTTTTTCTATTAAAGATGAGTTTATCTAGTTTACAATTTAGTCTCAGAAATCAATTTCCGACTTATACCGAAGTTTGTAGACTTTTTTGAGTTAACGTATATAAAATTCAACATTTTATTAACTCTTTCTTTTTGTGTTGGCTTTGTCTTTCAATTTGATTCAAATAAATGAAATTTGTTGGGACTTGGATTAGTTCTGCCTGTGCTTTTGTCCTTCTTCTATTGTGAAATTTGACTTGCTTCATATTTTCTTGAATCAACGTACATAGAAATGCAATTTTTACTAGACGTAATGCCTTAGAACATATTATTTGTGATTACAATACATTTTTCATACTTTTTCTGTTAAATAAGAGTTTATCTAGTTTACACTTTAGTCTCAGAAATCAATTTCCGACTTATACCGAAATTTGTAGACTTTTTTGAGTTAAAGTATATAAAATTCAACATTATATGAACTCTTTATTTTTGTGTTGGCTTTGTCTTTCTATTTGATTCAATATAGATGAAATTTGTTAGGATTTGGATTAGTTCTTCTTGGTCTTTCATCCTTCTTCTATTGTGAAATTAAACTTCATTCATATTTTCTTGAATCAACGTACATAGAATTGCAATTTTTACTAGACGTACTGCCTTAGAACATATTAATTGTGATTACAATATATTTTTCAAACTTTTTCTGTTAAAGATGAGTTAATCTAGTTTACAATTTAGTCTCAGAAATCAACTTCCGACTTATAACGAAGAGTGTAGACTTTTTTGATTTAACGTATAAACAATCTAACATTTTTATGAACTCTTTATTTTTGTATTGGCTTTGTCTTTCAATTTATTCAAATAGATGAAATTTGTTGGGACTTGGATTAGTTCTGCCTGTGCTTTTGTCCTTCTTCTATTGTGAAATTTGACTTCCTTCATATTTTCTTGAATCAACGTACACAGAAATGCAATTTTTACTAGACGTAATGCCTTAGAACAAATTATTTGTGATTACAATACATTTTTCATACTTTTTCTGTTAAAGATGAGTTTATCTAGTTTACACTTTAGTCTTAGAAATCAATTTCAGATGTATAACGAAGTGTGTAGACTTTTTTGAGTTAACGTATATAAAATTCAACATTTTTATGAACTCTTTCTTTTTGTGTTGGCTGTATCTTTCTATTTGATTCAAGATAGATGAAATTTTTTAGGATTTGGATTTGATCTTCTTAGTCTTTCATCCTTCTTCTATTGTGAAATTTGTCTTCCTTCATATTTTCTTGAATCAACGTACATAGAAATGCAATTTTTACTAAACTTATTGCCTTAGAACATATTAATTGTAATTACAATACATTTTTCAAACTTTTTCTGTTAAAGATGTTTTTTTTGCTAAATCCAGAATGTATTAATGAATAGCCAATATTTACAAAGATTTCACAAGAAAAGAGGTCCTAAGACCCCAAAAACTTACAAACTATTTAAATCTGAAATAAGAAACATATGGAAATTTTAAATGCTTAAGAAAATCCGGCCTTTCATCAAAGCTTAACCCTTCACCATTTCTAAGATAACATCCCCTCTTTGCCATACAATCATCTGCAAAATTTGCCTCACGAAAAGTATGAACAAAACGAATAGAATCATAACTGTTATTAATTCTTCTCCACCTGTGTTTAACAAACCAAGGAAGATTTGTACCCGTCAAGGCAGCAATAGCTCCCATTGAATCTGAACGCACAAGAACCTTTCTCATATTCCACTTCAAATCCCATTCTAAACCAACAATAACACCATAAAGTTCAGCCAAGAAATTATTTGTAATTCCCAGCCCAATGCTCATAGCCCCAACAAAGTTACAATCCGCATCACGCACCACAACACCAGCCCCTGCAACACCTGGGTTTCCTTTTGCCGCACCATCACAACATAATAAAATCTCATTCCTATTAGGAGGATGCCAAAAAAATTCAATTGGATCGACCTGATGAACCTGCCTATGAGCCACACGGAAGTGGTTCAAAATTTCCAAATCTGCTGAAGTATTACGCATGGAACTCTTCACCCTAACAGAATATTCATGAACCAAAAAGAAAACTCTCTTCTTAAAGAAGTGAATGTTAGCTGCCAAATTTTGAAAACAAGCTAAATTCCTAGTCTGCCACAACTCCGAGCGAATCACCAAGTTAGCAAGAATCCATAAATCCTTAATAATACGACTCCTACCTTTTGCTGATTTATATGAGGTCACAACATCATAATAAGGTCTTAAATTAAACAAACCTGAACACCACTGCCAGATTTGCATAGCAAACGGACAACTCCAAATAATGTGCTCCAACGATTCCTCATCAGCCTTGCATAAGTAACATTTTTTGGCTAATTCAATTTTGAATCTACTCCTAATCTTGTCTTGAGTAGCACAAACCTCTCTACAAATCTTCCAGTTCTGGGCAGCAAGTTTAGGATGAATTTCCTTCCTCCACAAAAGACCATACACCGCTGAAGTTGAATACTCCCTTCTAATGAGATTCTTAGCTGAAGAAACAGAAAAACGTCCATTCATCTCTGGCATCCAAATTCTACAATCCTTCCCACCTTGTAACAAAGGCAAATCCTCCAAGACTACCCCAGCACGCATCAAATTCTGGAGATGAACACCCTGCAACTGCCAAGTATTATTATCAATAATATCACTAACCTTAACATTTCTGTCAAGGTCAGTTTCATTAAGCAATCAGCAATGCTCTCATTCCCATACCAAACATCAAAATAAAGAGATGTAGCCCTCCCATCACCAATAAGAACCTTAGAATGCTTGTCCACAATAGAATGAATCAATTTAATGCCCGGCAGAATTGAAGATTCACACCATAAAGTTTGATACCACCATTTCTAGTAGTAAACTTTGCCCAAAAAACGAGCCCATTTCTTGTCTGAAGAACGAATACTCCACCACAGCTTCATGAGAAGAGCTTTATTAATAACAACCATGCTGGTTATACCAAGACCACCTTCCTTCAGAGGACAACAAACTTTAGGATACCCAACAACAAATTTCCTAGTAACATCAGCATCACCAGACCAAAGAAAATTACGAATGGCTCTCTTTGCTGAACAAACTTTCTAGGCCACTTGTACACCGCCATGTTGTGAATGGCATAGCTAGCTATCACTGAATTAATAAGAACAACTCTATCTTGAAAAGAAAGTAATCTTCCCTTCCAAACCGAAAGTTGATTCTTTATTTTCTCAATCACATTGCTTATGTGACGATATCGAAACCCCAGGCATGATCTGAACTCCCAAATACCTGTCCGGAAAATTGGAAACTTCCATACCAAGCAAATTAGTGATGTTCCACAGCGACTCAATGAACCACCACCATAATAAACCTTACTCTTTTGACGACAAACAGATTGCCCAGAGGCACTTTGATATTTACCAAGCAAAGATAGAAGATTACGCAAACTCTTCATATTGCCTTTACAAAAAATCATAATTTCATCAGCAAAGAAAAGATGAGTGGGAGAAATACCTTTCTTTGAGAGCATTGGCGTCATCTTCCTTTCCACAAAAAACTTCGTGAGATTTCTACTCAGAACATCTTTAATAAGAACAAAAATAAGGGGAGATAAGGGATCACCTTGCCTCAGACCTCTATTGATTGTGAAGAAACCCTCAGGACTTCCATTAAGAAGAATAGAAATCCTTGCTGAATTAAGGATTGACCAGATCCAAGAACACCATCTATGAGAGAAACCATATTTTCGAAAAACCTTTAAGACAAAGGACCAACTAACCGTGTCAAAATCTTGAGTAATATCTAGCTTCAAACCCAAATTACCATCCCTCCGCTTAGTTTTTAAATCATTGATCATCTCCGACGCCACACTAATGTTCTCATGAATATTTCTCCCCTTCATAAATGCTACTTGCTCTTCTGAAACCAAATTATCAAGAACACTCCCCAGTCTTGTAGCTAAAATCTTAGTAAAAATCTTAAAGAAAAAATTACTAAGACCAATAGGCCTGAAGTTTCGAAAAGAATTGGCCCCTCTAAACTTGGCAAGTAAAATAATAAGACTAGAATTAGTACCTTGAGGAATCATCTGCCGACGCCAGCAATACGTGACAGCATTGAAAAGGTCTTGCTGAATCACATCCCAGCAATGCCTATAGAAACAACCAGAGAAACCATCCGGCCCAGGGGCACTATCAGCGCCAAGATCAAAAACAACATTCTTAATCTCTTCAATAGTAGGAATCTCATCCATTCTCTGACTATCTTCCACAGAAATAATGTTATGATCATATTGAAACAAAGCATCATCAATAGGCAACTCAGCACCATTAAATTTATCCTCAAAATAGGCCACGGTGTGGTCTTTAATTTGGTCACAATCAGTTATAACAACCCCATTATCATCCACCAACTCCGACATCATGTTACTACTCCTTCTAGTCCTAATATTAGCATGAAAAAAAGAAGTATTACTATCACCTTCCTGAAGCCATTTATTTCTTGACTTTTGCTTCAACATAGTAGCTTGTTGTGCACGAATTTCCTGAAGAGTAACTGAAGCCTCTTTGGCATAATTCAGCTTAGTTACATCTTCTGGATCCTCATCTGAAATTGTAAGCGCCACTTCCATAGTCAACTGCGCTTGCTTGAGCTTAGCATACACATTGCCAAAGACACGTAAATTCCACTCTTTCATGATAACCTTTAACCTTTTAAGTTTGGAAGGAAAAATAAATGCAGGCGTACCAGTAATAGGGGCGTTCCAACTCTCACTCACCATGCGCATGAAGTCTGAATGAGAGAACCACATCTTCTGAACTCTAAAAGGAGCTCGTTTCGGTCTAGTATTAACAAAAGGAAAGCCAATAAGAGTGGAATGGTCAGAAACTTCACGAGGAAGAGCTTTACACCTCCAATTCTCAAACTTAATAAGCCACGCCTCATTGATCAAAGCTCTATCTAGCTTACAAAGTATTCTACGAACACCAGATTGGCCATTAGCCCAAGTGAACTTAGAACCCAAAAAATCAGCTTCAAAAAGATCATTATCCTCCATCCAATCACTAAAATCATTGATGACTGAAGTACGTGGTTGTCTACCTCCTCTCTTCTCCTCATTGCGAAGAACACAATTAAAATCACCCATAACCAACCATGGAGTATTATTATCAACTGAAGAAAGTTGCTGCCATAAGCTTCTTCTCGTGACACGTAAACATCTAGCATGAACAAAGGAAATCAAAACCCCCTCTACTTCAATAGTAATAGCTTGCCTACTAGAATTCATAACTACAGGCGTAGCTATGCAGCTGGACCAAAAAATCCATATGTTTCCTTTAGACGAACCAACAGAATTATGAATAACTTCTTTCTTATAGACATCCACATATAAAGTTTGCAAGAAATTTAAAGTACAATGTACCTTTGGCTCTGCAATACATAAAATATCCGGCTTGAAATCATGAAATAACTCACGCAACTTATTCTTAGCAGCATCACGTGCAATGCCATTTATGTTCCAATATAGAACACGCACTAAAAACCATATTTGGAGGAGTTAGTATCAATATGAGAAGTTGCACCAGAATTTAATCTTGGTAAACTTCCTTTTTCAGCACAAATTCTCAAATTGGAGTCCTGAAGAGACTCGGAATCAGAAGCATTCCTACCCTCAGTAGTATTCACTACCTTATGCATGGATTGCATGCGAACACGCCTAGCTTCTTGATCAGCCCTAAACTTTGCATCAGCTGAATTCTCCTCCACATCTTGAATTGTTTCAATAGCATTATATCTGTTTTTATTCAAAAGAAACTCCACAGCCGTCAGCTGATCTTTTTTTTTTTGCTAGGTCAAAATGGTTTATTAAAGCAAAAAAACGTAATTACAAGAATTACAAAATGGGAGGCGCTAGGCCTCCACACCCCCATAAACCAAAGGGGAAAAAACTCTAAAAAACGCATAAAATAAACTCTTAAGCACTAAAAAATAGCATAAAGAAGAAAACTAATAACGTTTTCGCCCCTTATTTCCAACTCTAAAATTCCTCTTCTTGGGAATGAGATCATCAATTATTTTAGTCAAATCATAGTGCCCCTTGAATTCATCTTCATAATCATCATAAGTTTCATCATTGTCATAATCCTGTTCATTTTCATCTGAAGCATAATTACCACCTGGAACAAGCTTAATAGGAGATTGAACATTCTTTTTTGTTGACATTTTATCCATTTTCTTCTTTTTTTCCTCTAAATAGTCTCGTCGAAAGGCTGGATCTCTAATGAATTTAGTACGCACTTCATCAAGTTGAATAGTACTTGCCTCATCTAGTTCCTCTGTAGACAAAATATTATCTAGATCAAAAACATTTTCCTCCAACCCTGCTTGAATGTCCTTGTTATGCTCACGGCTTGGACTGTCCTCATTACACTTTGAATTCATAGCCATGATCTTGGCAGCTTGCTTGGCCACTTTTCTAGCTTGCTTCCTAGCTAGAATATCTGCATCAATTTCACCCCAATATTTCGAACCCATACTATTGTCCGAGTCACTAGAATCATCTTGTTCCTCCTCCACCAAAATCTCACTAGAATCATTAGTAAGGCCTAACTCTGAAGCTAGGGCACCATACTTGTTATTCACCACAAGTTCAGCTTGAAAAAGCTCATCCACCAAAGGAGTATCGAAAGATTTAAATTTAAAAGATGTACGTTTATTAGGGAAGTTCTTACCCATAACTATTTTCCAATCCTCTTTAGAACTGGTCGTACCCTTTTCAGGATTTTGCTTGAACACGGAATTTGTTTCCATAACTGAGTTTGTTATAAACGCAGAATCATACTGAATATTTGGAATATCTTCCAAATTCATTTTAGACACAGAATTTGTTTCACAAAGAGGAGTAGGAGTTGCGGTCACAATCCTAACAGGTTTGGGAATCCTAGTTCCAACCAAACTTGTTATAGTTGATGGATTAGTTTCACCCACTTTTCCATTCTTAACTAAAACTGATTTTGAAGCCTGCGCTTGTTTAGTTCTCGCCAATTCAACATAGACAGATTCAAAATCAGCTTTGGCTTGTGCCATAACAACCTCCAACTGCTGAGCCTTCACCAGCTTAGCAGCAAACTCCACATCAGCTTCTTCACCAGCAATATTATCAACAACATCACGAACATCTACATTGACGTTGTGGGCTTTTTTCTTACCATTCTTCTTACGCCTAGCCACTTTCCATTCCCCACCAGCAGGTTTAGGAATATTGCTCACGCCAGGTTGAGAATCATCAATGCTAACTTGTTTGCTTACCACAAATTGTCGCTCAGTATTTTCCTTGTGCTGCTTTCTACATTCATGATCAGTATGCCCAATCAACTTGCACTTGGAAAAATATTTTGGAACTTTTTGAATCTCAACAGATTGCCAAAAATCTAAACCCCCAACCGTAATATGAATAGCATCAGTAGCTGCTTCAGCAAAATTAATATCCACCAAAACTGATGCAAAGTGACCATATTCATGATCAAGAGTACGTCTATCAACCACAATTGGAGTTCCTAATGATTTAGCCAAGGACAATAGCGTTTTTTCTGTCCAGAACTCTAATGGAAGCCCTGGAAAAGAAACCCACACGGAAGCATGAGATGATCTTTGTTTTTCAGCATCAAAACCAGGAAACCATTCAATTAGGGTTAGCTTTTGATGCCTAAAAAACCAAGCTTCAGCATTCAAAAGCTTGTCTATTGCTGTTTGGGATTGTAACTTGATGGTGAAGAAACCTCTACTCATAGGAATTAGCTGAACCGCACCTTGACCTAGCTGCCATTGATGTTCCAAATAATCCTTCACCTCTTGGAAAGTAATTCCTTTGAAATCTAAACGTCCAATAAGACTGAATTTCCAAATATCACAACCTCTTGGAAATAAAAAATTCAACATTTTTATGAACTCTTTCTTTTTGTGTTGGCTTTGTCTTTCTATTTGGTTCAAGATAGGTGAAATTTGTTAGGATTTGGATTAGTTCTTCTTGGTCTTTCATCCTTCTTCTATTGTGAAATTTGACTTCCTTCATATTTTCTTGAATCAACGTACCAAGAAATGCAATTTTTACTAGACGTATTGCCTTAGAACATATTAATTGTAATTACAATACATTTTTCAAACTTTTTCTGTTAAAGATGAGTTTATATAGTTTACAATTTATTCTCAGAAATTAGTTTCCGACTTATACCGAAGTTTTAGACTTTTTTGAGTTAATGTATATAAAATTCAACATTATATGAACTCTTTCTTTTTATGTTGGCTATGCCTTTCTATTTGATTCAATATAGATGAAATTTGTTAGGATTTGGATTAGTTCTGCTTGGTCTTTCGTCCTTCTTCTATTGTAAAATTTGACTTCTTTCATATATTCTTGAATCAACGTACATAGAAATGCAATTTTTACTAGACGTACTTCCTTAGAACATATTAATTGTGATTACAATACATTTTTCAAACTTTTTCTGTTAAAGATGAGTTTATCTAGTTTACAATTTAGCCTCAGAAATCAACTTCCGGCTTATAACGAAGAGTGTAGACTTTTTTGACTTAACGTATAAAAAAATCTAACATTTTTATGAACTCTTTATTTTTGTATTGGCTTTGTCTTTCAATTTGATTCAAATAGATGAAATTTGTTGCTTTTGGATTAGTTCTGCCTGGGATTTTATCCTTCTTCTATTGTGAAATTTGACTTCCTTCATATTTTCTTGAATCAACGTACATAGAAATGCAATTTTTACTAGACGTAATGCCTTAGAACATATTATTTGTGATTATAATACATTTTTCATACTTTTTTTTGTTAAAGATGAGTTTATCTAGTTTACAATTTAGTCTCAGAAATAAATTTCAGATGTATAACGAAGTGTGTAGACTTTTTTGAGTTAACGTATATAAAATTCAACATTTTTATGAACTCTTTCTTCTTGTGTTGGCTTTGTCTTTCTATTTGATTAAATATAGATGAAATTTGTTAGGATTTGGATTAGTTCTGCTTGGTCTTTCATCCTTCTTCTATTGTGAAATTTGACTTCCTTCATATATTCTTGAATCAACGTACATAGAAATGCAATTTTTACTAGACGTCCTGCCTTTGAACATATTAATTGTGATTACAATACATTTTTCAAATTTTTTCTGCTAAAGATGAGTTTATCTAGTTTACAATTTAGTCTCAAAAATCAACTTCCGACTTATAACGAAGAGTGTAGACTTTTTAAAGTTAATGTATATAAAATTCAACATTATATGAACTCTTTCTTTTTGTGTTGGCTTTGTCTTTCTATTTGATTCAATATAGATGAAATTTGTTAGGATTTGGATTAGTTTTTCTTGGTCTTTCATCCTTCTTCTATTGTGAAATTTGACTTCCTTCATATATTCTTGAATCAACGTACATAGAAATGCAATTTTTACTATATGTATTGCCTTAGAACATATTAATTGTAATTACAATACATTTTTCAAACTTTGTCTGTTAAAGATGAGTTTATATAGTTTACAATTAGTCTCAGAAATCAGTTTCCGACTTATACTGAAGTTTGTAGACTTTTTTGAGTTAATGTATATAAAATTCAACATTATATGAACTCTTTATTTTTATGTTGGCTATGACTTTCTATTTTATTCAATATAGATGAAATTTGTTAGGATTTGGATTAGTTCTGCTTGGTCTTTCGTCCTTCTTCTATTGTGAAATTTGACTTCTTTCATCTATTCTTGAATCAACGTACATAGAAATGCAATTTTTACTAGACGTACTTCCTTAGAACATATTAATTGTGATTACAATACATTTTTCAAACTTTTTCTGTTAAAGATGAGTTTATCTAGTTTACAATTTAGTCTCAGAAATCAAATTCCGGCTTATAACGAAGAGTGTAGACTTTTTTGACTTAACGTATAAAAATTCTAACATTTTTATGAACTCTTTATTTTTGTATTGGCTTTGTCTTTCAATTTGATTCAAATAGATGAAATTTGTTGCTTTTGGATTAGTTCTGCCTGGGATTTTATCCTTCTTCTATTGTGAAATTTGACTTCCTTCATATTTTCTTGAATCAACGTACATAAAAATGCAATTTTTACTAGACGTAATGCCTTAGAACATATTATTTGTGATTATAATATATTTTTCATACTTTTTCTGTTAAGGATGAGTTTATCTAGTTTACAATTTAGTCTCAGAAATAAATTTCAGATGTATAACGAAGTGTGTAGACTTTTTTGAGTTAACGTACATAAAATTCAACATTTTTATGAACTCTTTCTTCTTGTGTTGGCTTTATCTTTCTATTTGATTCAAGATAGATGAAATTTGTTAGGATTTGGATTAGTTCTTCTTGGTCTTTCATCCTTCTTCTATTGTGAAATTTGACTTCCTTCATATTTTCTTGAATCAACGTACATAGAAATGCAATTTTTACTAGATGTATTGCCTTAGAACATATTAATTGTAATTACAATACATTTTTCAAACTTTTTCTGTTAAAGATGAGTTTATATAGTTTACAATTTAGTCTCAGAAATCAATTTCCGACTTATACCGAAGTTTGTAGACTTTTTTGAGTTAATGTATATAAAATTCAACATTATATGAACTCTTTCTTTTTGTGTTGGCTTTGTCTTTCTATTTGATTCAATATAGATGAAATTTGTTAGGATTTGGATTAGTTCTTCTTGGTCTTTCATCCTTCTTCTATTGTGAAATTTGACTTCCTTCATATTTTCTTGAATCAACGTACATAGAATTGCAATTTTTACTAGACGTACTGCCTTAGAACATATTAATTGTGATTACAATATATTTTTCAAACTTTTTCTGTTAAAGATGAGTTAATCTAGTTTTCAATTTAGTCTCAGAAATCAACTTCCGACTTATAACGAAGAGTGTAGACTTTTTGACTTAACGTATAAAAAATCTAACATTTTTATGAACTCTTTATTTTTGTATTGGCTTTGTCTTTCAATTTGATTCAAATAGATGAAATTTGTTGGAATTTGGATTAGTTCTGTCTGGGCTTTTATCCTTCTTCTATTGTGAAATTTGACTTGAGTTCTGGTAGGAAAGGAAAAAGCAGGAGAGGAAAGAGAATGTCCCGTTTTTTCTCTTTTTGGCGATTTTGTAAAACCAATTTTTTTCACGTTTACGGTTTCAAGCTTTACGTATTTGGATTATCAGAATCAATTCTGTGATTCATGATGATCCATTCTTCTGTTAACATTCCTAGTAGCTCAAATCAGAGCCATGCTAAAACAGTTTCTTTTGCTGAAAAAGTTAGGGAACGTAAAACCCTAAATCCAACTTCAGTTGATATTTCTTTGTTACCAAACCCTACTCTTGTTGAGGGTGAGCCAGCTCTTGTCATTCCTAATGATTATTATCAGGAAGGGTGTAAGCCATTTCAACATAGCTTCATAGCTAGGCTGGATGCTACAAGTTTAAAGTTTGTGGAGGTTCAAAAAATCCTTGAAAATCAATGGAAACTTAAGAATAGGTGTAAGTTTATACCTATGAGCAAAGGATTCTTTGTTATTATGTTATCATCAGAATTGGACAAGGAGAAGATACGTGCTGAAAAGTGGTTTGTCAATCAACAAATTCTGAGGTTGATAGATTGGTAACCAGATTTTAATCCTGATAAACAAAGAACGTCCCATGCAGCTGTTTGGGTACATTTTCTTGGTCTCCCTATTGAGATATGGACTGAGAGATCATTACTTTCTATTGGGAAAATCCTTGGAACACCAATTGTGGTGGATCAAAGAACCCTAAATCTGGAATATGGTCACTTCGCAGCTGTTTTGGTAGATATAGACTTCGCAAAGCATATTCCTGAGCGCATCTCTATCACCGCAGGAGGTAAAATTTTTTGGCAATATGTTGATATACCAAGTTCACCTAAATTCTGTTTATCTTGCAATATTATTGGGCATGTTGAGGGTGAATGCAAAAAGAAGAATAGCATGAAGACTGCTGGTAAGGAAAAACAGATTGTTCATAAACCTACAATCCAAGTTTGGCAAGCAAAATCAGCTAAAACTGATGAGGAAGAGGAGAAGTATTTGAATCTGGATAATATGGAGGATAATAAGGTTGGTGCTTCAGCTGAGGTTTGTGAAGCTCAACTTAGGTTGAAAAACGCAATTGCAGCCAAGTAAGCGCTTGCTGCACACGTACACAATCTGCTCATGCAGACCATGCAAAAGTGACGCAAGTGACATCTAAGATTCGTGGTCACTGACAATATAATGATAAGGTTAAATTTGGCTGGTTATAATAAAAAGGTAATTTATAATTCTACTTCTAGTTCTTTGGGTAATTTGTGGATTCTTTGGGATGATTGTATTGAGGAGCCGGTGGTGATTAATATGTCTAGACAGGCCATTACGGTTAAAACTGAGGGGGTTCTTATCTCTTTTGTTCATGCTAGTTATATTCAAGTTTTTCGTAGGAGGCTTTAGAGTCAACTTGAAGCGGTTGACGTAACTACTCCTTGGTTGGTTATGGGTGATTTCAATTGTGTTCTTCGTCAAGATGAAAAGAAAGGGGGTAGGAAAACTCGTCTCTCTTGTATTAATGAGTTTTCTGATTGGATGGAGGATAATAACTTGTTTGAAGCAGATTCGTTGGGGTCTAAGTTTACTTGGACCAATGGTCAGACTGGTGTTGGTAGAATTATTAGTAAGTTGGATCGTGCTATTATTAATGAACCTTGGCTGTCTAAGTTTCGAATTGGCGGTGTAAAGCTCTTCCTAGGGAAGTTTCTGACATTCGACTCTTATTGGTTTTCCTTTTGTGATCCTAGGCCTAGACGTGCTCCTTTTCGTATACAGAAGATGTGGTTTTTCTCATCCGGATTTTTTGAAGATGGTGGAGTTATCATGGATGGCGCCGGTGTAATGGTAATCATGTTTTATCTTTCCTTTCAAATTGAAGCGGTTGAAGGAGGCAATTAAGTTTATGGAATCAAATGGTTTGTTGGTATGTCAATGCTAGACTAAAACAAGCAACGCTTAAGTTTTGAGGTATCTAGTAGAAATTCTGATGAAGATCCGTTTGATGTTCAAAACTTAATAATATGAAGGATGCTCTTGTTGAGGTTCAAGATATTCAAAGGCAGCAGCAGATAATGTTAAAGCAAAAATCTAGAAATCAGTGGTTGTTTGGAGGGTTCTAGTACACACTTCTTCTTTCACAACTCTATTAAAATTCGTAGAAGTGCTAATACATCTCGGAGCTTGTTGCTGAAGATGGGAGTACATTACTGATCCGGTTCATCTTAGGCTCATGTGGTTTGTTTACTATCAGGCTAAATCAATGGTGAGGATGGTCAGGTAAGTGAAACTCTTTTTGATTATGATCATGATTCGATTACTGTGGAGAGTCGCATATGTTGGATGCTATTCCTAATTGTGAGAGATAAACAGGCGGTTTTTGATTTGGGAGCTGATAGTGTGCCGGTCCAGATGGTTTCTCGGGTGGGTTTTATAGACATTGTTGGGAGATTATTCAAAGGGATCTGATTTTAGCGGTACTTATTGCTGGTCGTCTAAACCGTTCCTAATGGGGTTAATTCTAGTCTTATTCTTTGCTTGCAAAGGTTAGGGGAGCTGCTAGTTGAAGAACTTAGGCCGATTGGTTTAAGTAATTTCTTTTTTAAGATTTTTACTAAAAATCTGGCTACTAGGCTTGGTAGGGTGTTGGGAAAGTTGGTGTCTGAAGAGCAGGTGGCTTTCATGAAGGGAAGGAATATCCATGAGAATATTATTAGTTTAGATTCTGAGATGGTGAATGAATTGCACATCAAAAGGAAGGACGGTAATTTGGGTTTGAAGCTTGATATCTCTCAGGCTTTTGATACGGTGAGCTGGTCTTTTGTTCTTGATTTTTTTGCTAAGTCAAGAAAATATATTGATAAAAAAGATATTTACAAGATAGGTGAAGGAGAAAAGGGATCAGAGAAACCCCTAAAAAACTCCTAAAACCTATTTAAAACGATAATAAATTACATTTGGAAACTCAATAGAACTTAAAAAAACTGGTCGACCTTCAAAGTGAAAACCAACCCCGTCCTCTAATAAACAACCACGCTTTGCCATTGCATCAGCTGCAAAATTTGCCTCTCTAAAAGAATGTTCAAAACGAATTGAACCATATAAACCTTTAACTTCCATCCATCTTTGCCTAGCAAACCAAGGAACGTTATCTTCTTCCAAAGCCTTCAACACACTTGTAGAATCTGATCTAATAACAATGCAAGCATATCCCCACTGAACTGCCCACTCCATACCCACAATAATACCATACAATTCAGCCAAATAATTAGAAGTAACTCCCAAACCAATACACATTGCACCTACCACTTCACAATTTGCATTCCTTGCAACAACACCAGCTCCCGCCACCCCAGGATTACCTCTTGAGGCGCCATCCGTGCACAAAAGCAATTCATTATCATTAGGAGGAAACCAAAAACACTCCTTGGGATCAGTAAACTTCACCTTTCTATGCCGAACCCTAAAAAACTCCAGAATTCTCAAGTCATCCATAGAATTATGCATATAACTCTTCATACGAACTGAATAATCTTGCATCAAACTAAAAACACGTTTTTGAAATAAAGACCAACAAGGGTTCTTCTTTTCATACACTTTTTTGTTCCTAGTGAACCATAATTCTGAACGCACAACCAAATTCACTACCAACCACAAATCCTTAACAATACCACTATGTTTTTTGCCTTTTGGTAAGAAGTAATGATATCATAATTAGGTTTAATTTTGAAAATACCTTCAATCCACTCCCAAGCTTGACGCGCAAAATTACAGCTCCAAAGAATATGTTGGAGAGACTCCTCCTCAATCTGACACACACTACATTTAGATGCAAGTTGAATTTTAAATCTGCTACGTACCTTATCAAGAGTAGCACACGCACCACGAATAAACTTCCAGTTCTGAGCCGCCAATGAAGGATGCACCACCCTCTTCCATAACAACCCCGCCTCCTTCAAAATAGGATATTTCTTCCTAATCAATTCCCTAGCTGACTTGACAGAAAATTTACCTTGTAAATCAGGCATCCAAAACGCCTATCCACTCCCATATGAATTTTTGGTAAATCCTGTTGCACCACACCAGCACTTAAAAGGAGTTGTGAATGAACTCCATGAATCTGCCAATCACCTTGCACAATAATATCACAAACACGAGCTGATCTGTCTAAATCCATGCGATTTAAAACACTAGCTAAGGTTGTATTTCCATACCATATATCAAAGAATAAAGAAGTATCCCTACCGTCACCAATAAAACACTTCGTGTTGTCACCATCTCCTTATGAACCCAACGAAGACCAGGAAGAATAGAAGATTTCACCCCTGCCATCTTAATACGACCATCCCTACAAGTGAATTTGGCTTCCAAAAACCTCGCCCACCTCTTACGAGAAGATTTTATAGCCCACCACAATTTCATCAGCAAAGCTTTATTCATAGTCCTTAGGCTAGTGATCCCAAGACCACCTTCCTTTAAAGGACTACAAATCTTATCAAAACCAACTACAAAAGCTCTAGAAAGATTAGAATCACCCGACCACAGAAAATTACGAATCACACGCTCACATTGAAGAGTGAATTTTACCGGCCATTTGTACACAGCCATGTTATGAATAGAATAACTCGAAAGAACATTCTTAACAAGCACAACCCTATCTTGAAAAGATAACATCTTACCTTTCAGAACCGAAAGTTGATCCCTCAACTTATCAACAACGTTGCTGATGTGACTATACTTAACCATCCCCGGCATCACCTTAACTCCCAAATATCTATCAGGAAAGTTAGAAATTGCCATACCTAAGAAAGTTGCAATGGTCTGGCGCCTACTCAAAGTCCCACCACCGAAGTAGATCTTGCTCTTCTCCCTACAAACCCTCTGACCAGAAGCTTGTTGGTAATTCTCCAAAAGTTTCACCAGATTCTTCACACTCTTCATATTTCCCTTGCAAAAAATCATAATATCATCAGCAAAAAATAAATGAGTAGGAGCAATACCCTTACGTTTTACCATATAAGACATATCCTTATTCTGAAAGAGTTTAGTGATGTTGCGGCTAAGCACATCCTCAATCAAAACAAAAATAAGAGGAGATAGAGGATCCCCCTGCCGTAAACCCCTATTAATCTTGAAATAACCCTCCGGACTACCATTAAGAAGAATAGAAATACGCGCCGAATCCAGAATTTTCCAAATCCAAGAGCACCAATCTTCAAAAAACCATACCTTCTAAAAACCTCAAGAACAAAAGACCAGCTCACCGTATCAAAAGCCTGAGAGATATCAAGCTTCAAACCCAAATTACCATCCTTCCTTTTGATGTGCAATTCATTCACCATCTCAGAAGCTAAACTAATATTCTCATGGATATTCCTTCCCTTCATGAAAGCCACTTGCTCTTCAGACACCAACTTTCCCAACACCTACCAAGCCTAGTAGCCAAGATTTTAGTAAAAATCTTAAAAAGAAATTACTTAAACCAATCGGCCTAAAGTTCTTCAACCTAGCAGCTCCCCTAACCTTTGCAAGCAAAAGAATAAGACTAGAATTAACCCCATTAGGAACGGTTTTAGAAGACCAGCAATAAGTAACCGCTAAAATCAGATCCCTTTGAATAATCTCCCAACAATGTCTATAAAAACACCCCGAGAAACCATCTGGACCTGGCGCACTATCAGCTCCCAAATCAAAAACCGCCTGTTTAATCTCATCACAAGTAGGAATAGCATCCAACATATGCGACTCTTCCACAGTAATAGAATCATGATCATAATCAAAAAGAGTTTCACTTACCTGACCATCCTCACCATTGAATTTAGCCTGATAGTAAGAAACCACATGAGCACTAAGATGAACCGGATCAGTAATAGTACTCCCATCTTCAGCAACAAGCTCCGAGATTGTATTAGCACTTCTACGAATTTTAATAGAGTTGTGAAAGAAAGAAGTGTTACTAGAACCCTCCAACAACCACTGATTTCTAGATTTTGCTTTAACATATATGTTGCTTTGCTGCTTGAATATCTTGGTTGGGGGTGGGTGGTGTTGCTTTTTTTGCTGTTGTTGAATATCTTGAACCTCAACAAGAGCATCCTTCATATTATTAAGTTTTGAAACATCAAACGGATCTTCATCAGAATTTCTACTAGCTACCTCAAACTTAAGCGTTGCTTGCTTTAGTCTAGCATTGACATTACCAAAAACCATTTGATTCCATAACTTAATTGCCTCCTTCAACCGCTTCAATTTGAAAGGAAAGATAAAACCATGATTACCATACACCGGCGCCATCCAAGATAACTCCACCATCTTCAAAAAATCCGGATGAGAAAACCACATCTTCTGTATACGAAAAGGAGCACGTCTAGGCCTAGGATCACAAAAAGGAAAACCAATAAGAGTCGAATGGTCAGAAACTTCCCTAGGAAGAGCTTTACACCGCCAATTCGAAAACTTAGACAGCCAAGGTTCATTAATAATAGCACGATCCAACTTACTAATAATTCTACCAACACCAGTCTGACCATTGGTCCAAGTAAACTTAGACCCCAACGAATCTGCTTCAAACAAGTTATTATCCTCCATCCAATCAGAAAACTCATTAATACAAGAGAGACGAGTTGTCCTACCCCCTTTCTTTTCATCTTGACGAAGAACACAATTGAAATCACCCATAACCAACCAAGGAGTAGTTACGTCAACCGCTTCAAGTTGACTCCAAAGCCTCCTACGAAAAACTTGAATATAACTAGCATGAACAAAAGAGATAAGAACCCCCTCAGTTTTAACCGTAATGGCCTTCTAGACATATTAATCACCACCGGCTCCTCAATACAATCATCCCAAAGAATCCACAAATTACCCAAAGAACTAGAAGTAGAATTATGAATTACCTTTTTATTATAACCAGCCAAATTTAACCTTATCATTACATTGTCAGTGCAACGAATCTTAGGCTCAGCAATACAAAGTACTACCGGTTTGTATTCATGCACCAATTTACGTAACTTACTACCCGCTTCCACCTTCGCCACCCCATTAATATTCCAATATAGAACTCTCATCAGGAAACACTCTTCTTTTTATTATGAATAGCTTGTGGAATCCTGCTAGGAATCCTACTTTGTAAAACAGGAGAGACACCCTTCCTAACTCGGTTTCCCAAAGCATTCACTTCAGAATCCGAATCTGATTTGGAATCATTAAAACGTTGTTGAGAAGAACTAGAACTTGTAATCAAAACCCGGCTTGGTTTTCTACTTTTCTTTGGCATATCCACTGGTATTTCCGCCCACTTAACACCCTTAACACCTGATGAAGCTTTCTCAGGCGTCAACTCTTCATCCGAACTACCTCCAGAAGTGTTTTCTGCCGCATCCGAACCCCCTCCAGAAAAGTGTTCAACATCATCATTATCCACACCCAACTCATCATTCAAAACATTGAACTTATTAGGAGAAACCACGATAGAAGTTTCAGCAACAGCTCTGTAGCTTGAGATATCCTCAATATTATCAACCACCATGTCTTGCAAAGACTTATTACCAGCCTCAACCGGCGTAAAAGAAGAACTCTCCTCATTCCTGTCACTAGAGTGATTAGTTCTTGCCAATTCACCACTCTTAGTTGACTTAGATGAGGTTGCAATTTCAACCATTGACAACCCAATAACCGAACTCTTTTGCAATGCTAACGCCTTCTTAGCCTTCTCAAAAGCTTCAGACGCTGCATGAAGATTGGCTTCAGTATTCGCTAAATCATTCTCTAGCTGAAGAGTTTGCTCCAAACCACCAGCACTCTCCACTAAACCAGCTTCAACCACCCCATTCACCACAGCTCCACCGTGCCCTACAGCAAGAGCATCATCCACATTACCACCAGCACCGTTAACAACATCATGAACCACAATAGAACCATCGTTTACACCACCTACAGCAGCGCCAACACCTACAGCAACATCGTTTACACCACCTACAACAGCGCCAACACCTACAGCAACATCATTTGTACCACCAGCAACAGCCACGGTTGCGACAGCTCCATCACCCTTATGGTTTCTCCTATTACGCACATTCTGCCACTCCCCTTTCGCATCAGCCTTAGAAGTTTTCTCATCATTCTTTGATTGTCTTCTACATTCAACATCATTGTGACCAATTATGCAGCACTTCATACAGAATTTAGGTGATTTTGGGATATCCAAGTATTGCCAAAACGTTCTCCCCCCAGCTGTAATCTTAATTCTACTTGGAATGTGTTTTGCAAAATCCACATCTACCAAAACTGAAGCAAAGTTTCCATACTCCAGATTTAGGGTTCTTTGATCAACCACAATAGGAGTCCCTAAAACTTTTCCCATAGATAACAAGTTCTTCTCAGTCCATAGTTCTGCATGTAAACCAGGAAAGTGAACCCATACGTTTGCATGGGAAGTTTTTTGACGATCAGGATCAAAACCTGGGTACCAATCCATTAACTTGAGTTCATGCTGTTGAACAAACCACTTTGTACGTCTAATTATCTCCTTAGTTTCCTCATCTTGTAGCATAATAACAAAGAAACCTTTTCCCATAGTCATAAACCTAACAGAATTAGGATTAATCTGCCATTGAGATATTAAAAGAGTTTTTACCTCAAAGAACTTCAGCCCCGTGAAGTTTAGTCGTGCAATGAAACTGTGTTGAAAGGGTTTACAACCCTCTTCATAGTAATCCGCGGGTATAACAAGGGATGGTTCTCCATCAATCAGAGTAGGATTAGGTAAACTAGTAATATCAATTCTTGCTTGTCCGCAAAGGATTGGTGTTGGTGTTGCTGAATCCGTGATGAACTAGGATTGTTTTCTACCATATTGAACAATGACACCTACGTGAAAATAAATTCTAAACCCTTGTGTTTTCGCCAGAGTTTCTCTCTCCTCTCATGTTTTCGAAAGCATGGAGAAATCCAAACAGCTAGATGAGGAGGTAGCAATTTCTGAAGCTGTTGTTCGAAAGGCAGCTCAAAACACCATTTTCCGATCTTCTTTTGTTCTTGAGGTTTTTAGAAGGTATGGTTTTTCTGAAGATTGGTGCTCTTGGATTTGGAAAATTCTGGATTCGGCGCGTATTTCTATTCTTCTTAATGGTAGTCCGAAGGGTTATTTCAAGATTAATAGGGGTTTACGGCAGGGGGATCCTCTATCTCCTCTTATTTTTGTTTTGATTGAGGATGTGCTTAGCCGCAACATCAATAAACTCTTTCAGAATAAGGATATGTCTTATATGGTAAAACATAAGGGTATTGCTCCTACTCATTTATTTTTTGCTGATGATATTATGATTTTTTGCAAGGGAAATATGAAGAGTGTGAAGAATCGGGTGAAACTTTTGGAGAATTACCAACAAGCTTCTGGTCAGAGGGTTTGTAGGGAGAAGAGCAAGATCTACTTCGGTGGTGGGACTTTGAGTAGGCGCCAGACCATTGCAACTTTCTTAGGTATGGCAATTTCTAACTTTCCTGATAGATATTTGGGAGTTAAGGTGATGCCGGGGATGGTTAAGTATAGTCACATCAGCAACGTTGTTGATAAGTTGAGGGATCAACTTTCGGTTCTGAAAGGTAAGATGTTATCTTTTCAAGATAGGGTTGTGCTTGTTAAGAATGTTCTTTCGAGTTATTCTATTCATAACATGGATGTGTACAAATGGACGGTAAAATTCACACTTCAATGTGAGCGTGTGATTCGTAATTTTATGTGGTCGGGTGATTCTAATCTTTCTAGAGATTTTGTAGTTGGTTTTGATAAGATTTGTAGTCCTTTGAAGGAAGGTGGTCTTGGGATCACTAGCCTAAGGACTATGAATAAAGCTTTGCTGATGAAATTGTGGTGGGCTATAAAATCTTCTCGTAAGAGGTGGGCGAGGTTTTTGGAAGCCAAATTCACTTGTAGGGATGGTCGTATTAAGATGGCAGGGGTGAAATCTTCTATTCTTCCTGGTCTTCGTTGGGTTCATAAGGAGATGGTGGACAACACGAAGTGTTTTATTGGTGACGGTAGGGATACTTCTTTATCCTTTGATATATGGTATGGAAATACAACCTTAGCTAGTGTTTTAAATCGCATGGATTTAGACATATCAGCTCGTGTTTGTGATATTATTGTGCAAGGTGATTGGCAGATTCATGGAGTTCATTCGCAACTCCTTTTAAGTGCTGGTGTGGTGCAACAGGATTTACCAAAAATTCATATGGGAGTGGATAGGCGTTTTTGGATGCCTGATTTACAAGGTAAATTTTCTGTCAAGTCAGCTAGGGAATTGATTAGGAAGAAATATCCTATTTTGAAGGAGGCGGGGTTGTTATGGAAGAGGGTGGTGCATCCTTCATTGGCGGCTCAGAACTGGAAGTTTATTCGTGGTGCGTGTGCTAACTCTTGATAAGGTACGTAGCAGATTTAAAATTCAACTTGCATCTAAATGTAGTGTGTGTCAGATTGAGGAGGAGTCTCTCCATCATATTCTTTGGAGCTGTAATTTTGCGCGTCAAGCTTGGGAGTGGATTGAAGGTATTTTCAAAATTAAACCTAATTATGATATCATTACTTCTTACCAAAAGGCAAAAAATCATAGTGGTATTGTTAAGGATTTGTGGTTGGTAGTGAATTTGGTTGTGCGTTCAGAATTATGGTTCACTAGGAACAAAAAAATGTATGAAAAGAAGAACCCTTGTTGGTCTTTATTTCAAAAACGTGTTTTTAGTTTGATGCAAGATTATTCAGTTCGTATGAAGAGTTATATGCATAATTCTATGGATGACTTGAGAATTTTGGAGTTTTTTAGGGTTCGGCATAGAAAGGTGAAGTTTACTGATCCCAAGGAGTGTTTTTGGTTTCCTCCTAATGATAATGAATTGCTTTTGTGCACGGATGGCGCCTCAAGAGGTAATCCTGGGGTGGCGGGAGCTGGTGTTGTTGCAAGGAATGCAAATTGTGAAGTGGTAGGTGCAATGTGTATTGGTTTGGGAGTTACTTCTAATTATTTGGCTGAATTGTATGGTATTATTGTGGGTATGGAGTGGGCAGTTCAGTGGGGATATGCTTGCATTGTTATTAGATCAGATTCTACAAGTGTGTTGAAGGCTTTGGAAGAAGATAACGTTCCTTGGTTTCCTAGGCAAAGATGGTTGGAAGTTAAAGGTTTATATGGTTCAATTCGTTTTGAACATTCTTTTAGAGAGGAAAATTTTGCAGCTGATGCAATGGCAAAGCGTGGTTGTTTATTAGAGGACAGGGTTGGTTTTCACTTTGAAGGTCGACCAGTTTTTTTAAGTTCTATTGAGTTTCCAAATGTAATTTATTATCGTTTTAAATAGGTTTTAGGAGTTTTTTAGGTGTTTCTCTGATCCCTTTTCTCCTTCACCTATCTTGTAAATATCTTTTTTATCAATATATTTTCTTGACTTAGCAAAAAAAAAAAAAAAAAAAAAAAAGACATCTAATTCTCAAATTCAGTCCGAGAAGAAGCAAAACTCTGAAGTTTAGTCCGTGTCTGAGTTGGAAACCCAGACAAGAGTCGTGAACAAACAAACTTTCGTGGCTAAATCTGTGAGCAAAGATGGGATACAGGCCATGAACAAACCAAAAGCTAAAGAAGATAATGCACGTACAGATTTTATCCATGCAGGCCATGCAGATGCACTTGCAATTATTGATGAAGCTAATCAGTTGGAAAAGGAGCTTGCTAAATCTGCTGATGAGTTGCGTGAAGCTCAGATGAAGTTTATTCATTGTAAAAATACTATTGCAGCTCAGAAAGATATAGCTTTGCGTAAAAATCAGGAAGACATGGATGCACAGATTTTTTCTAAAGACGAATGGAATGAAGTGAAAGGAAAGAAATCCCCTAGTAAAGGTACTTATTTCTCTGTTACTCCTTTTGAGAATGATTATACTCCTTTTGTGGATGAGTTGATGCAAACTAAAGTTGTGGTTAAAAACAAATTTGATGTCCTAGCATCTAAGTTAGGCCTTGATAATGTTATTATTGAGGAGGAGGAGGAGGAGCAATTGGAACCTAGTGACTCAGATGTTAGTATGGGCTCTAAAAATTGGGGTGAGGTTGATGCTGACATTTTAGCCAGGAAAAAATCTAGGAAAGTTGCCAAACAGGCTGCTAATATTATAGCAAAGCGTTCTTTGCAATCTGATTCAAGTTTGGAATCTTCTCCCAACAAGTCTATTGAGGAATCTCTGAGCCGTGACACAAACATGGAAATTCAAGCGGGGTTGGTTGATACTGTTTTTGATAAGAATAATATTTTGTCTAAGGAGGAATTAGAGGTGGCAAGCACTATTCAGTTGGAAGATGTGCGTTCTCAGTTCATTAGAAGTCCAGCTTTTAGACAAGAATATTTCAAAGAAAAGAGGGAGCAACTGGAAAGAATGAATTCAAAGAAAAAATCTCCTAGTAAGTTGTCTCCTATTAAGCTTGTTCCTGGTAACTTTGCCACTGAGGATGAAGACGGAGAGTTTTATGTGGATGAAGACGAAAATATCTTGGGTAATTATGCTTTTGATACGGATATTATGGATGAAATTTTTCTAAGAGAAAATCGTATAGAGTTGGTAGCAGCAGAAGTAAATTGAAAGGAGTTGGCTATAGATATAGGTAGCTTCTTTTAATTTTCATTTTTGTGGTTATTATTTTTGTTATTTCTTATAAGTTATTTAGACCCCTTTGGTTTATGGGGGTAGGGAGTTTTGTGCTCCAAATTTGTAATTCTTGTAATTACGTTTTTTTGTAATAATAAACTTTGGACTTAGCAATAAAAAAGTGAAATTTGACTTGCTTCATATTTTATTGAATCAACGTACATGGAAATGCAATTTTTACTAGACGTAATGCCTTAGAACATATTATTTCTGATTACAATACATTTTTCATTCTTTTTCTGTTAAAGATGAGTTTATCTAGTTTACAATTTAGTTTCAGAAATCAATTTCAGATGCATAACGAAGTGTGTAGACTTTTTTGAGTTAACGTATATAAAATTCAACATTTTTATGAACTCTTTCTTTTTGTGTTGGATTTATCTTTCTATTTGATTCAAGATAGATGAAATTTGTTAGGATTTGGATTAGTTCTTCTTGGTATTTCATCCTTCTTCTATTGTGAAATTTGACTTCCTTCATATTTTCTTGAATCAACGTACATAGAAATGCAATTTTTACTAGACGTATTGCCTTAGAACATATTAATTGTAATTACAATACATTTTTCAAACTTTTTCTGTTAAAGATGAGTTTATCTAGTTTTACAATTTAGTCTCAGAAATCAATTTCCGACTTATACCGAAGTTTGTAGACTTTTTTGAGTTAACGTATATAAAATTCAACATTTTATGAACTTTTTCTTTTTTTGTTGGCTTTGTCTTTCTATTTGATTAAATATAGATGAAATTTTTTAGGATTTGGATTAGTTCTGCTTGGTCTTTCGTCCTTCTTCTATTGTGAAATTTGACTTCCTTCATATATTCTTGAATCAACGTACATAGAAATGCAATTTTTACTAGACGTACTGCCTTTGAACATATTAATTGTGATTACAATACATTTTTCAAACTTTTTCTGCTAAAGATGAGTTAATCTAGTTTACAATTTAGTCTCAGAAATCAACTTCCGACTTATAACAAAGGGTGTAGACTTTTTTGACTTAACGTATAAACAATCTAACATTTTTATGAACTCTTTATTTTTGTATTGGCTTTGTCTTTCAATTTGATTCAAATAGATGAAATTTGTTGGGATTTGGATTAGTTCTTCCTGTGCTTTTGTCCTTCTTCTATTGTGAAATTTGACTTCCTTCATATTTTCTTGAATCAACGTACATAGAAATGCAATTTTTACTAGACGTAATGCCTTAGAACATATTATTTGTGATTACAATACATTTTTTATACTTTTTCTGTTAAAGATGAGTTTATCCAGTTTACACTTTAGTCTCGGAAATCAATTTCAGATGTATAACGAAGTGTGTAGACTTTTTTGAGTTAACGTATATAAAATTCAACATTTTTATGAACTCTTTCTTTTTGTATTGGCTTTGTCTTTCTATTTGATTCAAGATAGGTGAAATTTGTTAGGATTTGGATTAGTTCTTCTTGGTCTTTCATCCTTCTTCTATTGTGAAATTTGACTTCCTTCATATTTTCTTGAATCAACGTACATAGAAATGCAATTTTTACTAGACGTATTGCCTTAGAACATATTAATTGTAATTACAATACATTTTTCAAACTTTTTCTGTTAAAGATGAGTTTATCTATTTTTACAATTTAGTCTCAGAAATCAATTTCCGACTTATACCGAAGTTTGTAGACTTTTTTGAGTTAACGTATATAAAATTCAACATTTTATGAACTTTTTCTTTTTTTGTTGGCTTTGTCTTTCTATTTGATTAAATATAGATGAAATTTGTTAGGATTTGGATTAGTTCTGCTTGGTCTTTCATCCTTCTTCTATTGTGAAATTTGACTTCCTTCATATATTCTTGAATCAACGTACATAGAAATGCAATTTTTACTAGACGTACTGCCTTTGAACATATTAATTGTGATTACAATACATTTTTCAAACTTTTTCTGCTAAAGATGAGTTTATCTAGTTTACAATTTAGTCTCAAAAATCAACTTCCGACTTATAACGAAGAGTGTAGACTTTTTAGAGTTAACATATAAAAAATTCAACGTTTTTATGAAATCTTTATTTTTGTATTGGCTTTGTCTTTCTATTTGATTCAAATAGATGAAATTTGTTAGAATTTGGTTTAGTTCTGGCTGGTCTTTCATCCTTCTTATATTGTGAAATTTGACTCCCTTCATATTTTCTTGAATCAACGTACACAATTTTCCAAAAGACCTTAAAGGAAAATCTAGTTGATTAGTAGGAAATTTTCCTCCATTCCACACAACACTCTTTCCACACAGCTATTTTGAATTAGTTTCTTGTGAAGGTCGTTCATCACTTGGTCTAGGAAGGCGAAAATCTCCCAACGGAATTCCGGTAATTTTCGAAATCAATTCTCTATTAACTAGAATCCTCACTCTATTAACCATGGTCTTGAATTTCATGTCCTCAGGGACAACATCATAAATGTTGGCATAGAAGATCCTAGTAAGAGTGTCAAAACCTTCACCAAGACCATCAAAGATGTTTCCAAGCTTGAATTTTTCAAAAAAAGTTAAATCATCCTTATGCCCACTTGTCAAATCCAATTTCTTTTCTAAAATAAACCCAGAAGTA
The DNA here is from genome assembly GCF_003573695.1 of Papaver somniferum. Taxonomy (NCBI): domain Eukaryota; kingdom Viridiplantae; phylum Streptophyta; class Magnoliopsida; order Ranunculales; family Papaveraceae; genus Papaver; species Papaver somniferum. The sequence continues at coordinate 93,148,880 of NC_039361.1, forward strand.
GAAATCTTTTCAAATACTTTGCTACATGATTCATCCACAAATCTAATCCTAATAGAATTCTGATCAACAGGAAGATCAATTGATGAGGATGAAGATCCTAGGTTGTATGAAAAACCTTTTGAACCCTTAACATTCTTCATGATTCTAGAAGGAAATAAGGGAGTGGGAAAGATATTACTTACATGACTTTTTATCTTGAAGAATCTCTTCACAATTGTTCTTCAACAAGCTTTAATGGAGAGAAAACATGAACCCTAGAATATTTCACGTACGCGGACTGTTTGAGGAGGAAGAAGAGTACGTGTACTCCAAACTTCTTTTATACCCACTCATGGGCTTAGACCCGTACACGAACCGCGACCCACTAAAGGTAAGTAGATTTTTTGAAGGTACATACATTATTAAGGAAAGTACTTACTGAAAATCTCAAAAAAATAAATTAAATCAAAATCAACCCGTTACTTGCCCCATCTCAAGTCATGTACAAATGGGGTGTAGCTAAACCTCAAATTAGGTGTTTGGAAATTGCAGAGAATTTCTCATGCGAGTTTTTCGATTGATATTTGTAGCCAGAATCAGAAGTATACTGATAATACTTAGAATTACTTAGGCTCCTTTTCTTATGACCAGGAATTGACCTTTTCTGATAAATGGTTCCTTTGCCAATTACATATGAACTCTTATTGACTCCACCTGAATTGGTGTTGGAAACAGTTTGTGCATAATCAAAAGATTTGACAGGCACGGGACTTTTATCAGAGAAGTTCGAATTTTCCAGGGAATTTAGCTTTTATAAGAATTTCAAAACATTTTCAAACGCCCTAAACAGATCCTTGTCAATTGATCCTTTATGGTAGTATTCCTCAAAGAGATTAAGAGTAATTCTTGTGAGAGTTCATACCTTTGAGCGTTGACTATGTTTTCTTTGAAAATTCTTTTTAATTTTTTCCTTAGATTGTTTTCTCACATCTAGATTTTCCGACATACTAGATGGAATGTGATTATTATGAGGGACCGTAGGTCTAATGAATAATCTTTAAGGAGCTCTGGTGTGCGTTACAGATGCTATGAGCAAGTCTCCTTAAACGATTTCCCATAGGAACTTTTGAGGATCGAGCAAACACAAACTTATAAGGTTTTAACGTGTTTTCCTACTCTGATACCAATAGAAAAAGCGGGGGTATAACAACCACACCCAATATTTCGATTAGCAATCTGTATGGACTAACTCGAATATACTTTCTAGACAATCAACTAGACAGTCAGACTCAATCTAGAGACAAGTATATCGATGAGTTAATATCTCTCTCTTGATTTGATTTTACTCAAGCAAATTGAAATCTGTGAGTCTTTATCAAATACAAAGATAATAAACTTGGATGGTACCAAAGACCAATATCCAAGGATCAATCAATTTCCAATCAACAACCAAAGGTTGGATTTCACAATTGATCGATACGAACGCAAAACCTGTGATATTTCAATTATATAGCAAAATATAATGCGGAATACAAATAACACAGACACCAGAAATTTTGTTAACGAGGAAACCGCAAATGCATAAAAACCCCGGGACCTAGTCCAGATTGAACACCACAGTGTATTAAGCTGCCACAGACACTAGCCTACTACAAACTAACTTCGGTCTGGACTGTAGTTGAACCCTAATAAATCTCACACTGATTCAAGGTACAGTTGCACTCCTTACGTCTCTGATCCCAGCAGGATACTACGCACTTGATTCCCTTAGTTGATCTCACCCACAACCAAGAGTTGCTAAGACCCAAAGTCGAGGACTTTAGCAAACAAATCTGTATCACACAGAAAAGTCTACAAGGATAGATAAATATGTCTCCCACAGATAAACCTAAAAGTTTTGTTATGTCTTTTGATAGAAATCAAGGTGAACAAGAACTAATTGATAAACCGGTCTTATATTCCCGAAGAACAGCCTAGTATTATCAATCACCTCACAATAATCTAAATCGAATGGTAGCGAAACTAGATATTGCGGAATCACAAACGATGAGAAGAAGATGTTTGTGATTTCTTTTTATCTTGCCCTATCGGAGATATAATCTCAAGTCAATTATTCAATTGAACTCGTACAATAGAAAATGGGAAGATCAGATCGCTCAACTACAAGAGAAGTAGTTTCTTCTGGCTTCACAATCCCAATGAAGTCTTTCAGTCGTTAATCGACAGGGTCTCGAGAAGAAACCTACGATTAAAGGAGAATCAACTCTAGCAAACCAACTAGTATCACACATGAGGTGTGGGGATTAGTTTTTCACGGTTGCTAGACGTCTCCTTATATAGTTTTCAAAGAAGGTTTTCCAATCTAGGTTACCTTGGTAACAAAGCATTCAATAATCACCGTTAGATGAAAAATCTGCTTTATCCAAGCTAATATCTTTCAACCGTTAGATCAAAACTTAGCTTGTCACACACAAATGAAATGTATTCATTTACTTTTGAGTAACCGTACCTAAACATGTACATTAGTTGGTTCACAAATGGTTGACCAATGGTTAGCCATATGAGTGCTTTCATATTAACCGTATTCATCTTTCTCATAACTTGTTCAAATGATTCATAAGAACTAGTTCAAGAGTTGTTCAATTGCTTAGGTCTTTATACATAGACACAATTGAAACAAAATTGGTTTGATTCATTTGAATCAATTCATGAATAATATACCCACGGTTTGCAAAGATTGCATTCCTTATAATTTATTGTTTTAAGTCCATGAACTACCGATTTGAGAAATAACTAGCTTGGGTACGCGTATGGGTATCCGTACCTTAGCTACCGGATTTTGAGCTGGTTTTAGTTTCCAAACTTAGTATATTTTTTCGGGTGAAAAAGTTCTGCCAGTACGCGTACGGGTACGCGTACCTAAGGTGACTGGTTTTTGAGTTCGTAAACTTCAAACTCAGCAGAATTTCACGGATGCGAATTTCCGCTAGTACGCGTACATGTACGCGTACCCAACCTGTCTCCTTCACCAATACCGCATGCAACATATGCACGCACTTGGTTTTCGACACATGGATTTATATACTAATGTGCGAACACACTATATGCTTACATCCATAGGTGGTTACATATTCTCAATTCTACATTTCAATCATTGAAACATTCTTCTATAATATAATAACAGTCGTTAGACATAAAGAATCGACTATCATCATCAAAGCTATTTTCAAGATTGAAACGTCATCATGACTTTCATCACGGGTAAAGATGAAAATGGTTAAAGCAAAAGCTTACCAACACGTATTTCGAGAAAAAGATAGGCGAGTAAACTCGGCTCGAAATAGCAAATGTGTATGTAGGAAAACTATAATACTTATACGACTTTTGTCTCAAGAGTAGAAGATAGAGTAGATAGACTTTTGAGTGACAAGATGAGTTCAAGTCACCACATACCTTTTGGTCGGATGAAGTTCCACTGGTTCCTTGAGTAGTTCTTCGTCTTTGCAAGATAATCGCCATAGAGTCTGGAGCTCAACTATTCCTAACTATCCTAGACCGAGACTTAGTCATAAGTATGCTAGAAATCAAGACATATAGTTTTGATCACTAATATTGACAAACATGCTTGAGATAGCAACGCATGCGAGTTCGACCGAGCAATGCTCTAACGATCTAGTTTACAATTTAGTCTCAGAAATCAACTTCCGACTTATAACGAAGAGTGAAGACTTTTTTGAGTTAACGTATAAAAAATCTAACATTTAATGAACTCTTTATTTTTGTATTGGCTTTGTCTTTCAATTTGATTCAAATAGATGAAATTTGTTAGAATTTGTATTAGTTTTGGCTGGACTTTCATCCTTCTTCTATTTTGAAATTTGAACTTCGTGATGTTGGCTTTGTCTTTCAATTTGAGGAGAGTTGAGGAAAGAGAATGTCCGTTTTTTTCTCTTTTTGGCGATTTTGGAAAACCAAGTTTTTTCACGTTTAGGGTTTCAAGTTTTACGTTTTTGGATTATCAGAATCAATACGTTGATTCATGATGATTCATTCTTTAGATAACCTTCCTAGTAGCTCAAATCAAAACCATGCTAAAACAGTTTCTTTAGCTGAAAAAGTTAGGGAACGTAAAACCCTAAATCCAACTTCAGTTGATATTTCCTTGTTACCAAACCCTACTCTTGTTGAGGGTGAGCCAGCTCTTGTCATTCCTAATGATTATTATCAGGAAGGGTGAAAGCCTTTTCAATATAGTTTCATAGCTAGGCTGGATGCTACAGGTTTAAAGTTTGTTGAGGTTCAAAAAATCCTTGAAAATCAATGGAAACTTAAGAATAGGTGTAAGTTTATACCTTGAGCAAAGGATTCTTTGTTATTATGTTATCTTCAGAATTGGACAAGGAGAAGATTCGTGCTGAAAAGTGGTTTGTCAATCAACAAATTCTGAGGTTGATTGATTGGTACCCAGGTTTTAATCCTGATAAACAAAGAACGTCCCATGCAGCTGTTTTGGTACGTTTTCTTGGTCTCCCTATTGAGATATGGACTGAGAGATCATTACTTTCTATTGGGAAAATCCTTGGAACACCAATTGTGGTGGATCAAAGAACCCTAAATCTAGAATATGGTCACTTCGCAGCTGTTTTTGTAGATATAGACTTTGCAAAGCATATTCCTGACCGCATCTCTATCACTGCAGGAGGTAAAAAAATTTGGCAATATGTTGATATACCAAATTCACCTAAATTCTGTTTATCTTGTAATATTATTGGGCATGTTGATGGTGAATGGAAAAAGAAGAATAGCATGAAGGCTGCTGGTAAGGAAAAACAGATTTTTCATAAATCTACAATCCAAGTTTGGCAAGCAAAATCAGCTAAAACTAATGAGGGTGAGGAGAAGTCTTTGAATCTGTAGAATAAGGAGGATAATATGGTTGGTGCTTCAGTTGAGAAGGAGGATGATCGAGTTTGTGAGGCTCAGCTTAGATTGCAAAACGAAATTGCAGCCAAGGAAGCGCTTGCTTCACGTACACAATCTGCTCATGCAGACCATGCAAAGTCCGGGTTAAACCAAAACTCTACAGCTCAGTCCGGGATAAACCAAATCTCTACAGCTCAGTCCGTGTCTGAGTTGGAAACCCAAATAAGAGTCGTGAACAAAGAAACTTCTGAAGTTGTTGGCGCTACAGCTGAAGAAGATAATGCACGTACAGATTCTATCAATGCAGGCCATGCAGGTCAGTCCGTGGTTGATTTGATAAATCTTAAAAACACTCCTACTGACGTTATTGATGCTAATCAGTTGGAAAAGGAGCTAGCTAAATCTGCTGCTGAATTGCGTGAGGCTCAGATGAAGTTTATTCATTGTAAAAATACTATTGCATCTCAGAAAGATATAGCTTTACGTAAAAATAAGGAAGCAATGGATGCTCAGAGATTTTCTAAAGATGAATGGACTGAAGTGAAAGGAAAGAAATCCCCTAGCAAAGGTACTTTCTCTTTTACTCCTTTTGAGAAGGATTATACTCCTTTTGCGGATGAGTTGATGCAAACTGAAGTTGTGGTTAAAAACAAATTTGATGTTCTAGAATCCGAGTTAGGCCTTGATAATGTTGTTATTGAGGAGGAGGAGGAGGATCATGTAGAATCTAGTGATTCAGATGTTAGTATGGGCTCTACAACTTGGGGTGAGGTTGATGCTGACATTTTAGCAAGGAAAAAAGCTAAGAAAGTTGCCAAACAGGATGCTAAAATTATAGCAAAGCGTTCTTTGCAATCTGATTCAAGTTTGGAATCTTCTCCCAGCAAGTCTATTAAGGAATCTCCAACCCGTGACATTCAAGCAGGGTTGGTTGATACTGTTTTTGATAAGAATAATATTTTGTCTAAGGAAGAATTAGAGGTGGCAAGCAATATTCAGTTGGAAGATGTGCGTGCTCAGTTCATTAGAAGTCCAGCTTTTAGACGAGAATATTTCAAAGAAAAGAGGGAGCAAAAGAAAAAATCTCCTAGTAAGTTGTCTCCTATTAACCTTGTTCCTGGTAACTTTGCCTCTGAAGATGAAGACGGAGAGTTTTTGGTGGATGAAGATGTCTTGGTAATTATGCTTTTGATACGGATATTATGGATGGAATTTTTTCTAAGAGAAAATCGTACAGAGTTGGTAGCAGCAGAAGTAAATTGAAAGGAGTTGGTTGTAGATATAGGTATCTTCTTTTAATTTTATTTTTTGTGGTTATTACTTTTGTTATTTTTAATCGTTATTTTGTCCCCTTCGGTTTATGGGGGTAGGGAGAATTGTGCTCCATTTTTGTAATTCTTGTAATTACGTTTTTTTGCTTAATAAACCTTTTTGACCTATCAAAAAAAATATATTTTGAAATTTGACTTCCTTCATATTTTCTTGAATCAACGTACACAGAAATGCAATTTTTACTAGACTTAATGGCTTAGAAAATATTAATTGTGATTACAATACATTTTTCAAACTTTTTCTGTTAAAGATGAGTATATCTAGTTTATAATATAGTTTCAGAAATCAATTTCAGACTTATAACTAAGTGTGTAGACCTTTTTGAGTTAACGTATATGAAATTCAACATTTTTATGAACTCTTTCTTTTTGTGTTGGTTTTTTTCTTTCTATTTGATTCAAGATAGATGAAATTTGTTAGGATTTGGATTAGTTCTTCTTGGTCTTTCATCCTTCTTCTATTGTGAAATTTGCCTACCTTCATATTTCCTTGAATCAATTTATATAGAAATGCAATTTTTACTAGACGTAATGCCTTAGAACATATTATTTGTGATTACAATACATTTTTCAAACTTTTTCTGTTAAAGATGAGTTTATCTAGTTTACAATTTAGTTTCATAAATCAATTTCAGACTTATAACAAAGTGTGTAGACTTTTTTGAGTTAACGTATATAAAATTCAACATTTTATGAACTTTTTCTTTTTGTGTTGGCTTTGTCTTTCTATTTGATTAAATATAGATGAAATTTCTTAGGATTTGGATTAGTTCTGCTTGGTCTTTCATCCTTCTTCTATTGTGAAATTTGGCTTCCTTCATATTTTCTTGAATCAACGTACATAGAAATGCAATTTTTACTAGACGTACTGCCTTAGAACATATTAATTGTGATTGATTCCATCGTTTATAGTCGAAAAGAAGAGTAACAAGAGGTTTTTCAAACCAGAGGAGGTCTTTATCTTTTTTACGTTTAAGTATTTCTAACTTCGAATTTTCTTCCGAACAAAGGGAAGGGGAAGGGTCTTGTTCGATGGATCCTTCTTCCTGTTTAGTCCCCTTCGTTTCGGAAATTGTTTCGATTTCTACATTTGTTTCTCCCTCACTTTCCCCCCTTTCTTGCGTTTCAGCAGTTTCTTCTTTTAGTTTCTTAGTAACAATAGGCGACGACATTCTGCCTAAATAGTAGACACAGGTGATAAATAAGAGAATACTAAAGATTTGAACCATAGAATTTCTAAATTCTGACACAAGGTACTTACGATCTAATAGAATTATTTTTCCGTATCCAGAATAATACCAATCCAACCCATTTCATGAATAAATGTGACCAATTAACCAACCAACAAAACTACTTGTTACAAATAACATCTTGTTGTTGCATCGAAACATATAAATGTTGACTAATCTGGCTAATGTTGAACTCGGTAAAATGAAATGGTTGAATAATTAAAAAATGAGATTATTCAGGAATACACATTGAATGCTGAGATTATGCATTGAGTTTATGGTAGTAGATCCATAATCAAAAACGTTTTTGTGGTTGTTCCAGAAGAAATGAAACAAAAGATACGGTAGAACTAGGACTGTTATTGTATGAGGTCTACCCAATGCTAGATGGAGAGGCGCATAATAGATCGATATGAACATCATGAGTTGTCCCGTAATAAAACCCGTTGTTCCTGATACCTCCTTCTCGGTTCCTTCTTCCATAACCCGAGCTCGGAAAAGGAAGAGATAAGAGGGCCCTATGGAGAATGTGGTGAGAAATCCATAATAGAGTCCGACCACAACGACCGAATTTATTATCTTCATGCATAAGGATAATAGATTACCTAGTAGAAAAGATTTCAAAATCATCACAAACCCCCCTTTTTTCTTTTCTATTGCAATTTCTCGATTATTATATGATGATTTCTTAACTTTCCATATATAGAAATAGAAACAGATAGACTAGAAACGACATCTCTTATGTCAATGACACCAAAGGGATATTAAATGAATGGAGTTTAGATATGGATGGAATTGGGATATGGATGGAATATAATGAAATAGAGACACTTTGAGGTTCCCTATGAAATGAGGCATGGAACGAAGCCACTACGAAGAAGTTCCGGGAGTTACGAAGGAAGCTTCGGGCTCATATTGGTCATGGGTTGAGAATGGGAATTGAACTCTATGAGCTCGAATTTCCCGTTGTTCCTCAGTAGCTCAGTGGTAGAGCGGTCGACTGTTAACTGATTGGTCGTAGGTTCGAATCCTACTTGGGGCAATTTTATTCATTCTGAATTGTTTCATTCAGAATGAAATGAGAGGGCTCGCGTTGACCGTTAGGATTAGGTAACCCGTTCCCTGTCTTTCTTTCTATTGCATTCTATCCCATCGTATCACATTTTGTTCTGAGATATTTGAGAATCACCGTCAATACCTCGGTGTAGATCCGGGATAGTCCTTTGTTCCATAGCCCTGGGGCTATTTACAACTACCTAATTAATCATTCTCAGATGTACTAGTACTAGCAGTGCATCAAAGATGCAGTCATCGATTCTCCCGAGAGGCTATAATTACCGCGAGCAAACATATTAATGACGAGTCACGCTTTTTTGCTATGCTACTAATACTTGTACTTGCTCTGCTAGTCAGCCCAAGCCTGACTGAGGAAGAATATGGATTCGGGTCGGGCATAAACTTTTTCATGATGGAATCATTCGCGATAAAAAAGAAAAAAAAAAAGAAAAAGTAAGACCATTCTGTTTCAACAAAAGACTCACACCCAAGTTACATAACTTTGGGTCCACTATCCCGATCAGTATTTTCCTACCCCAGAGGTAAAGGAAAGGTCCTTCCCTTTTGGGACAGTTGTGGGCGAGGAGGGATTCGAACCCCCGATACCGTGGTTCGTAGCCACATGCTCTAATCCTCTGAGCTACAGGCCCCACCCCGTCTCCACAGGATCTGTTCTCGGGAGTACCCTAAAAAAGGAACCTTTCCTTAGCCATTTCATTTCGGGTTAAGAAGATGTGGAAAACGCGTTTATCACTAGAAGAAGGGTGCCTTCCGAGGTGTGAAGTGGGATAGAAGGGATGTAATAATTGGGGTTTTGAAGAAAACGACCTTTTTCATTTTTTTTCATATTGAATAAGTAATAAGAATGAGAGGTGTTAACCTTTTTATCATCCTGGCGTCGAGCTATTTTTCCGCAGGACCTCCCCTACAGTATCATCACCGTAGTAGAGTTTAACCACCAAGTTCGGGATGGATTGGTGTGGTTCCTCTACTCCTAGGACACCAGAATATCGAACCATGAACGAATAAATGCATGAGATAAAAGCATATTTATTATATTGGCTGGTGATTGTGAGGCCCTGATTCTTGACTGGAGGGGACACCAAAGGCCTCTGCCCTTCCATCCCTTAGAGAGAGAGGGCATAGCTTTTGGTTTTTCATGTTGTCAAAGAGTTGAACAATGGTTTTTTCGCGTTGTCAAAGAGTTAAACAATTAAATTAGATGGCGAGTGCCTGATCGAATTGATCGGGTCATGTAGGAACAAGGTTCAAGTCTATCGGTATGCTAGGATGCCTCAGCTGCATACATCACTGCACTTCCACTTGACACCTATCGTAATGATAAACGACTCGTCTCGTGGTGACCTTCTCTTGGATTCTATTGATATATCAGCATGGGGAAAATTTGTACCGGAAGCCCCTTGCTTTTTTATAGAAAACATATAATATGTTTCTTCGTCTTTACAAAAGAAAAAAAGATAGGAGTAATTAGTTGTGACACGTTCACTAAAAAAAATCCTTTTGTTGCTAATCATTTATTAGGAAAAATTGAAAAGCTCCACATAAGTATATAGCTCTCTATAATTATATAGAGATTATGGGCGTGGAATTGAACCCGCGCGTGGTGGATTCACAATCCACTGCCTTGATCCACTTGGCTACATCCGCCCCCTAATATTTAAATTTTATATCACTCAAGGTTAGATATTTGAGTAGTTATCTATTAACTTTATTAATACTTAAATAAGTATAAGTATGTTGTACAAAAAAAGTAAATCCTTTCAATAAAAGGTACACTTTTTTATGGAAATAAAACAATACTAAAACTAAATGAAGAAGCAATACCGACCCTCTTATTCTATCAAGAGGGTCGGTATTGCTCCTTCAACTTCAACACTTCATATATACTAAGACGGAAGTCTTATCCGTTTGTGGATGGAGCTTCATCAGCAGCTAGGTCTAGAGGGAAGTTGTGAGCATTACGTTCGTGCATAACTTCTATACCAAGGTTAGCACGGTTGATAATATCAGCCCAAGTGTTAATTACACGACCTTGGTTGTCAACTACAGGTTGATTAAAATTGAAACCATTTAAATTGAAAGCCATGGTGCTAATACCTAAAACAGTGAACCAAATACCTACTACTGACCAAGCATCCAAGAAGAAATGTAAAGAACGAGAATTGTTGAAACTAGCATATTGGAAGATCAATCGGCTAAAATAACCATGAGCGGCTACAATGTTATAAGTTTCTTCATCTTGACTGAATCTGTAACCTTCATTAGCAGATTCATTTTCTATGGTTTCCCTGATCAAACTAGAAGTTACCAAGGAACCATGCATAACACTAAATAGGGAACCGCCGATTACACCAGCTACGCCTAACATGTGAAATGGGTGCATAAGGATGTTGTGCTCAGCCTAGAATACAATCATGAAGTTGAAAGTACCAGAGATTCCTAGAGGCATACCATCAGAAAAGCTTCCTTGACCAATTGGGTAGATCAAGAAAACTGTGGTAGCAGCTTCAACAGGAGCTGAATATGCGACAGCAATACAAGGGCGCATACCCAGACGGAAACTAAGTTCCCACTCACGACCCATGTAACAAGCTACACCAAGTAAGAAGTATAGAACAATTAGCTCATAAGGACCACCATTGTATAACCATTCATCAACAGAAGCCGCTTCCCAGATCAGGTAAAAATGCAACCCGATAGCTGCTGAAGTAGGAATAATGGCACCAGAGATGATATTGTTTCCATAAAGTAGAGACCCAGAAACAGGTTCACGAATACCATCAATATCTACTGGAGGAGCAGCAATGAAGGCGATAATAAATACAGAAGTTGCAGTCAATAAGGTAGGGATCATCAACACCAAACCACCCAATATAAGGCGGTTTTCTGTGCTGGTTATCCAGTTACAGAGAGTTTAACTTTTTGGTTTCTTAGGAGAAAAACATGAGAGGAAAGAGAAACTCTGGCGAAAACACTAGGGTTTAGGGTTTTTTTCACGTAGGTTTCATAGTTCAACACGGATTCAATATGGTGAATTGGCAAGAACTAATCACTCTAGTGATAGGAATGAGGCTAGTTCTTCTTTTACGCCGGTTGAGGCTGGTAATAAGTCTTTGCAAGACATGGTGGTTGATAATATTGAGGATATCTCAAGCTATAGAGCTGTTGCTGAAACTTCTATTGTGGTTTCTCCTAATAAGTTCAATGTCTTGAATGATGAGTTGGGTGTTGATAATGATGATGTTGAACACTCTTCTGGAGGGGGTTCGGAGGCTGCTGAAAAATCTTCTGGAGGAAGTTCGGATGAAGAGTTGACGCCTGAGAAAGCTTCATCAGGTGTTAAGGGTGTTAAGTGGGCGGAAATTCCAGTGGATATGCCAAAGAAAAGTAGGAAACCAAGTCGGGTTTTGATTACAAGTTCTAGTTCTTCTCAGCAACGTTTTAATGATTCCAAATCAGATTCGGATTCTGAAGTGAATGCTTTGGGAAACCGAGTTAGGAAGGGTGTCTCACCTGTTTTACAAAGTAGGATTCCTAGCAAGATTCCAAAAGCTATTCATAAATATAAGAAGAGTGTTTCCTGATGAGAGTTCTCTATTGGAATATTAATGGGGTGGCGAAGGTGGAAGCGGGTAGTAAGTTACGTAAGTTGGTGCATGAGTTCAAGCCGGTGGTACTTTGTATTGCTGAGCCTAAGATTCTTTGCACTGACAATGTTATGATAAGGTTAAATTTGGCTGGTTATAATAAAAAGGTAATTCATAATTCTACTTCTAATTCTTTGGGTAATTTGTGGATTCTTTGGGATGATTGTATTGAGGAGTCGGTGGTGATTAATATGTCTAGGCAGGCCATTACAGTTAAAACTGAGGGGGTTTTTATCTCTTTTGTTCATGCTAGTTATATTCAAGTTTTTCGAAGGAGGCTTTGGAGTCAACTTGCTGCGGTTGATGTAACTAATCCTTGGTTGGTTATGGGTGATTTCAATTGTGTGCTTCGTCAAGATGAAAAGAAAGGGGGTAGGAAAACTAGTATCTCTTGTATTAATGAGTTTTCTGATTGGATGGAGGATAATAACTTGTTTGAAGCTGATTCGTTAGGGTCTAAGTTTACTTGGACCAATGGTCAGTCTGGTGTTGGTAGAATTATTAGTAAGTTGGATCGTGCTATTATTAATGAACCTTGGTTGTCTAAGTTTTCAAATTGGCGGTGTAAAGCTCTTCCTAGGAAAGTTTCTGACCATTCGACTCTTATTGGTTTTCCTTTTTGTGATCCTCGGCCTAGACGTGCTCCTTTTCGTATTCAGAAGATGTGGTTTTCCCATCCGGATTTTTTGAAGATGGTGGAGATATCTTGGATGGCGCCGGTGTATGGTAATTATGGTTTTATCTTTCCTTTAAAATTGAAGCGGTTGAAGGAGGCTATCAAGTTATGGAATCAATCTGTTTTTGGCAATGTCAATGCTAGATTAAAGCAAGCAACTCGTAAGTTTGAGGTAGCTAGTAGGAATTCAGATGATGATCCTTTTGATGTTTCTAAGCTTAATAATACGAAGGATGCTCTTGTGGAGGTTCAAGATATTCAAAGGCAGCAGAATATAATGTTAAAGCAAAAATCTAGAAATAAGTGGTTGTTGGAGGGTTCTAGTAACACTTCTTTCTTTCACAACTCTATTAAAATTCGTAGAAGTGCTAATACAATCTCGGAGCTGGTTGCTGAAGATGGGAGTACTATTACTGATCCGGTTCATCATAGTTCTCATGTGGTTTCTTATTATCAGGCTAAATTCAATGGTGAGGATAGTCAGGTAAGTGAAACTCTTTTTGATTATGATCATGATTCTATTACTGAGGAAGAGTCGCATATGTTGGATGCTATTCCTACTTGTGATGAGATTAAACAGGCGGTTTTTGATTTGGGAGCTGATAGTGCGCCTGGTCCGGATGGTTTCTCGGGGTGTTTTTATAGACATTGTTGGGAGATTATTCATAGGGATCTGATTTTAGCGGTTACTTATTGCTGGTCTTCTAAAACCATTCCTAATGGGGTTAATTCTAGTCTTATTCTTTTGCTTGCAAAGGTTATGGGAGCTGCTAGTTTGAAGAACTTTAGGCCGATTGGTTTAAGTAATTTCTTCTTTAAGATTTTTACTAAAATCTTGGCTACGAGGCTTGGTAGTGTGTTGGGTAAGTTGGTGTCTGAAGAGCAAGTGGCTTTCATGAAGGGAAGGAATATCCATGAGAATATTAGTTTAGCTTCGGAGATGGTGAATGAATTGCACATCAAAAGGAAGGACGGTAATTTGGGTTTGAAGCTTGATATCTCTCAGGCTTTTGATACGGTGAGCTGGTCTTTTGTTCTTGAAGTTTTTCGAAGGTATGGGTTTTCTGAAGATTGGTGCTCTTGGATTTGGAAAATTCTGAAATCGGCGCGTATTTCTATTCTTCTAAATGGTAGTCCGGAGGGTTACTTCAAGATTAATAGGGGTTTACGTCAGGGGGACCCTCTTTCTCCTCTTATTTTTGTTTTGATTGAGGATATGCTTAGCCGCAACATCACTAAACTCTTTCAGACTAAGGATATGTCTTATATGGTTAAGCGTAAGGGTATTGCTCCAACTCGTTTATTTTTTGCTGATGATATTATGATTTTTTGCAAGGGAAATATGAAGAGTGTGAAGAACTTGGTGAAACTTTTGGAGAATTACCAGAAAGCCTCTGGTCAGAGGGCTTGTAGGGAGAAGAGAAAGATTTACTTTGGTGGTGGGACTTTGAGTAGGCGCCAGACCATTGCAAATTTCTTGGGTATGGCAATATCTAACTTTCTTGATAGGTATTTGGGAGTTAAGGTGATGCCGGGAGTGGTAAAGTATAGTCACATCAGCAATGTTGTTGATAAGTTGAGGGAGAAACTTTCGGTTCTGAAAGGTATGTTATTATCTTTTCAAGATAGGGTTGTGCTTGTTAAGAATGTTCTTTCGAGTTATTCCATTCATAACATGGCTGTGTACAAATGGCCGGTAAATTTCACTCTTCAATGCGAGCGTGTGATTCGTAATTTTCTGTGGTCGGGTGATTCTAATCTTACTAGAGCTTTTGTAGTTGGTTTTGATAAGATTTGTAGTCCTTTAAAGGAAGGTGGTCTTGGGATCACTAGCCTAAGGACTATGAATAAAGCTTTACTGATGAAATTGTGGTGGTCTATAAAATCTTCACGTAAGAGGTGGGCTCGGTTTTTGGAAGCCAAATTCACTTGTAGGGATGGTCGTATTAAGATGGCGGGGGTGAAATCTTCTATTCTTCCTGGTCTTCGTTGGGTGCATAAGGAGATGGTGAATAACACGAAATTTTTTATTGGTGACGGTAGGGATACTTCTTTATTCTTTGATATTTGGTATGGAAATACAACCTTAGCTAGTGTTTTAAATCGCACAGATTTAGACAGATCAGCTCGTGTTTGTGATATTATTGTGCAAGGTGATTGGCAGATTCAAGGAGTTCATTCGCAGCTCCTTTTAAGTGCTGGTGTGGTTCAACATGATTTACCAAAAATTCATATGGGAGTGGATAGGCGTATTTGGATGCCTGATTTACAAGGTAAATTTTCTGTCAGGGAAGTTAGGGAGTTGATTAGGAAGAAATACCCTATTTTGAGGGAGGAGGGGTTGTTATGGAAGAGGGTGGTGCATCCTTCTTTGGCGGCTCAGAACTGGATTTTTATTCGTGGTGCGTGTGCAACTCTTGATAAGGTACGTAGCAGATTTAAAATTCAGCTTGCATCTAAATGTAGTGTGTGTCAGATTGAGGAGGAATCTCTCCAGCATATTCTTTGGAGCTGTAATTTTGCGCGTCAAGCTTGGGAGTGGATTGAAGGTATTTTCAAAATTAAACCTCATTATGATATTATTACTTCTTACCAAGAGGAAAAAAATCATAGTGGTATTGTTAAGGATTTGTGGTTGGTAGTGAATTTGGTTGTGCGTTCAGAATTATGGTTCACTAGAAACAAAAAAGTGTATGAAAAGAAGAACCCTTGTTGGTCTTTATTTCAAAAACGTGTTTTTAGTTTGATGCAAGATTATTCAGTTCGTATGAAGAGTTATATGCATAATTCTTTGGATGACTTGAGAATTCTGGAGTTTTTTAGAGTTCGGCATAGAAAGGTGAAGTTTACTGATCCTAAGGAGTGTTGTTGGATTCCTCCTAAGGATAATGAATTGCTTTTGTGCACGAATGGCGCCTCAAGAGGTAATCCAGGGGTGGCGGGAGATGGTGTTGTTGCAAGGAATGCAAATTGTGAAGTGGTTGGTGCAATGTGTATTGGCTTGGGAGTTACTTCTAATTATTTGGCTGAATTGTATGGTATTATTGTGGGTTTGGAGTGGGCAGTTCAGTGGGGGTATGCTTGCATTGTTATTAGATCAGATTCTACAAGTGTGTTGAAGGCTTTGGCAGAAGATAACGTTCCTTGGTTTGCTAGGCAAAGATGGATGGAAGTTAAAGGTTTATATGGTTCAATTCGTTTTGAACATTCTTTTAGAGAGGCAAATTTTGCAGCTGATCCCATGGCAAAACGTGGTTGTTTATTAGAGGATGGGGTTGGTTTTCACTTTGAAGGTCGACCAATTTTCTTAATTTCAATTGAGTTTCCAAATGTAATTTATTATCGTTTTAAATAGGTTTTAGGAGTTTTTTAGGGGTCACTTTGTCCCCTTTTCTCCTTCACCTATCTTGTAAATATCTTTTTTATCAATATATTTTCTTGACTTGGCAAAAAAAAAAAAATATCCAGTTACAGAAGCGACCCCATTGGATTTCACTTTCACGTCTCTCTAAAGTTGCAGTCATGGTAAAATCTTGGTTTATTCAATTATCAGGGACTCCCAAGCACACAAACTATCTATAATTGATAATTGAAGGCTTGTTATCAGACAATCACTTATTCACAAACCTCGTGTGGGGATAATAGTTTTCATTTCCCATCTCATGGAAAACCCTTTTCTTTCCGCTTAGCCCTATCCCCGTCTAGGGGTATTTTAGTGATAGGTTCTATAGGAACTGGACGATCCTATTTGGTCAAATACCTAGCGACAAACTCTTATGTTCCTTTCATTACGGTATCTAAGAACAAGTTCCTGGAAGACAAGCCTAAAGGTTATCTTATTGATGAAACTGATGGTAGTGACAATATCGAGATTGATGCTAGTGACGATATCGATGATGACCTTGATACAGAGCTGCTAACTATGACAAATGCGCTAACTATGTATATGACGCCGAAAAAAGACCGATTTGATATCACCCTTCAATTCGAATTAGTAAAAGCAATGTCTCCTTGCATAATATGGATTCCAAACATTCATGATCTGTATGTGAATGAG
The DNA here is from genome assembly GCF_003573695.1 of Papaver somniferum. Classification (NCBI taxonomy): domain Eukaryota; kingdom Viridiplantae; phylum Streptophyta; class Magnoliopsida; order Ranunculales; family Papaveraceae; genus Papaver; species Papaver somniferum. Next base: position 93,165,799 of record NC_039361.1, read on the forward strand.
TCGAATTACTTATCCCTCGGTCTATTAGTGAACTATCTCTCTAGGGATTATGAAAGATGCTCCACTAGAAGTATCCTTGTTATTGCTTCGACTCATATTCCCCAAAAAGTGGATCCCGCTCTAATAGCTCCGAATAAATTAAATACGTGCATTAAGATACGAAGGCTTCTTATTCCACAACAACGAAAGCACTTTTTCACTCTTTCATATACTAGGGGATTTCACTTGGAAAATAAAATGTTCCATACTAATGGATTCGGGGCCATAACCATGGGCTCCAATGCACGAGATCTTGTAGCACTTACCAATGAGGCCCTATCCATTAGTATTACACAAAAGAAATCAATTCTAGACACTAATACAATTAGATCCGCGCTTCATAGACAAACTTGGGATTTGCGATCCAAAGTAAGATCGGTTCAGGATCATGGGATCCTTTTCTATCAGATAGGAAGGGCTGTGGAACATAATATACTTCTAAGTAATTTCCCCATAGATCCTATATCTATCTATATGAAGAAGAAATCATGTAAGGAAGGGGATTCTTGTTTGTACAAATGGTACTTCGAGCTTTGAACGAGCATGGAGAAATTAACGATACTTCTTTATCTTTTGAGTTGTTCTGCCGGATCGGTCGCTCAAGATCTTTGGTCTCTACCCAGTTTTTTTTTTTTTTGATAAGTCAAAAATTGAATTGAAATGAAAAGAGATATTTACAACATAGAATTTGAGAAAAGAGGTCACAACAACCCCAAAAACTCAAAAACTATTTAAAACGAAAATAAGAAACATTAGGATACTCAATTAAGTTTAACAAAAGAGGACGCCCAACAAAATTGAGTCTCACTCCAGAATCTAAAAAACAACCAGTCTTTGCCATCTTATCAGCTGCAAAATTTGGTCTCTACCCGGACCCGATGAAAAAAATTGGATCACTTCTTATGGATTCGTTGAGAATGATTCTGATCTAGTTCATGGCCTATTAGAAGTAGAAGGCGCTCTGGTGGGATCCTCACGGACAGAAAAAGATTGCAGTCAGTTTGATAATGATCGAGTGACATTGCTTCTTCGGTCCGAACCAAGAAATCCCTTAGATATGATGCAAAATGGATCTTGTTCTTTTGTTGATCAGAGATTTCTATATGAAAAAAACGAGTCGGAGTTTGAAGAAGGAGCCCTCGACCCGTAACAGATAGAGGAGGATTTATTCAATCACATAGTTTGGGCTCCTAGAATATGGCGCCCTTGTGGCAATCTATTTGATTGTATTGAAAGGTCCAATGAATTGAGATTTCCCTACTGGGCCAGGTCATTTCGGGGCAAGCGTATCATTTATCATAAAGAGGATGAGCTTCAAGAGAATGATTCGGAGTTCTTGCAGAGTGGAACCATGCAGTACCAGACACGAGATATATCCTACAAAGAACAAGGTTTTTTTTCGAATAAGCCAATACATTTGGGACCCTGCAGATCAATTCTTTATCTTATTCAAAGATCAGCCCTTTGTCTCTGTGTTTTCACGTCGATAATTCTTTGCAGATCAAGAGATGTCAAAGGGGCTTCTTACTTCCCAAACAAAGCCTCCTACATCTATATATAAACGCTGGTTCATCAAGAATACGCAAGAAAAGCACTTCGAATTGTTGATTCATCGCCAGAGATGGCTTAGAACCAATAACTTATTCTCTAATGGATCTTTCCGTTCTAATACTCCATCCGAGAGTTATTAGTATTTATCAAATCTGTTCCTATCTAATGGAACGCTATTGGATCAAATGACAAATAAATTGTTGAGAAAGAGGTGGCTTTTCCCGGATGAAATGAAACATTTGATTCATGTAAGAGGAGAAAGATTTCCCATTCCTTAGCCGGAAAGATATGTGGCCATGAAAGAGGGATTAAGTGGAACAGAATTGACCGGGTGGTAGAGTCGTGGAAAGACTTGTTTCTTCCATATTTTTGACCTTAGCTACATGGATCAATACACTACTGCTGAAAGATAAAAGAGTTGAAATCTTAGATCAAAACACTATGTATGAATGGTATGAACTGCCTAAACAAGAATTGTTGAACGAGGAACAACCAGAGCCTATTACTCACGACATCAAAAAATTCCATTAATTAAACAAGTAAATCCATTGGAAAATAAAAAATACGCATGTCCGATGAAATGGTTCTTGCTATCTGCTCCAATAATGAATCATTTCATTGTTTTAACTGAATAACTAACTAAAATAGATAGACCTTTCTCTTCGTCTCAAGTCGATGCATCTTCTCAATTGAAAGATCTTTTATATGGCTAATACACATTCCAATTGACCGAGCCTAATTCTAATTATTTTGTTCCAAAGCAAAGATATCCACGGGGCTGGTTCGTCCTATTCAGATATTCATACGACCAAGAGGTACTGGATTTTCTTGCCCTGAAAGGGAAAGGAAGGCTGGAATGCCAACATACGTCTATTATCGAATTCGCCCGACCTGATAGTACCCATTTTGGGAACGCCCAATGCCAAAATAACTGAATGGGTAAGTCGCCAATCCCTAAAACAGACTATGTAATGTACTTTATCTGCTGGGTTACGGGCAGGCATTTTCTCAGAGGTTTCTATTGTATCAATTTACCCCTGTGTGATTCCTGTTGAAGCATATACTCGGGGGGTGGTGTAGGGCGGACGATTTCAAAGTGGACTCCCCATTCATTAGGTAGGGAAGATCTCCAAAATTTAGTGATACACTGTCGAACTTATTCCAATTCCAACAGCTCGGACTCAGATCGTAGGGATCGCCGGA